>NC_056748.1:314944480-315086980 GCF_019279795.1 Protopterus annectens
CTGAAATTGGATAAACTGATTACATGTGTTACAGATAAGGCATGTCTGCAAAATAACTTGACTAAATTGACCATTTGGGCACAGGAGAATAATATGCTGATAAATACATCAAAAACTAAGCATATACAATTTGGTAGGCATAAATTGAAAGGTAAATATTTAATACAGCACACTGTCATTGAAACTGTAGACTCATTTAAGGACCTGTGTATATGGGGTAGAGTCAGCTATGAGTTTTTCTAATCATATCAACCAATTGGTTAATGATAGTTATAGAACTATAGGTTGTATAAAAAGATTTATAAAGTCTAGGAAATCAAAAATAATGAAGTCATTGTTTGTTAGTTACATTAGACCCAAACCTGAGTATGGAATAACAATATGGAAACCCTGTAAGAAAACAAGCATGAATAAACTGGAACGAGTACAGCAGAAATATACCAAGGGTATCCATGGATGTGAAAATGAAGTTATTATAAAAGACTAAAATATCTGAACTTGTACAGTGTCTCTTACAGATATCTAAGAGGAGATCTTATTCAGGTATATAGGGCATTTAGGGACAACTACCCCTGGGAATGTTAGGGGTTAACAAAAATTACTAGAGAATCATCAGATAACCTATGCAGAAGATTCTATAGGAATGAGAAGTGCACTAATTGGTTCTCTGACAGAGTAGCTGATGCATGGAACAAACTACCAAATTGCATTAAAGCAAGTACTAGTTTAGATATTTTTAAGAACAGCCTGGATACTTATTATGGGAACAAATGTTTTGCTATATTTGCAAGCTAGAAGGGCATTAATGCCCGTGCTTAAAATATTTGTATGTATGTACGTGTGTATGTATGTATAAGCTTAATTACCTTTCCTTTCACTTTGTTATAACCGTTACTTACATCCTGGATTCCTTACATGACTGCATCCCATTTTATAAACGTCATCCCTGAAAGCAACTAATTGATTAATTAAATTAATTAAAAATACTGTATTTGTTTTGATAAGGTCATATGATCTCCTGAATGCTTTTAAAATGTGAAGCACTCTATTGCTATTTGCATTAAGCACACATCACATCACTTGCTGATTTATGTCTGCTATAATTATAGTATAATATCAACTACTATTATGTAGTGTTTCATTATGCTCCTTAGGTGGTTAACAAACATTATAGAATGTTCTAGTTTGTTTTTGTTTCATATCCAAAAATGTGTTCAAGTGTTCTGCGTATTTGTATGTATGTTTGTTACAATCATAATGATTGCTACTTTTTTGGAGCTTTGCTCCCCAGGAATTTCTGTCCTAGTCAGACTTTCCTAGTAAACAAATACAAATAGACAGAGAGAGACAAACAAACAATGTAGAGTATTAAGTACTAAAACTAAGCTTGCTAAGAAATTATTAAGTAGCAGTGACCCATTAAGAGTTTCAAGTGCCCCATAAACAGACCAGGCATAAGGAGACCCTCATTCATACTGCGGTAGGTGCTGTTGGTAACTGTTTAATGCCATCATGGTACTGAAGGTGTTACAAAAACCATGTTGCTGATCACACAGAAGACTATAAATGTTTGTTTTCAAATGTTTTCATAACAAATTTTAAAATATATTAGTAAAAAGGCAAAGATCTAAGATAAGTATTTAGGGTATTGTAGAGCAGAGAATTTAGGTCAGGGAATATGATGGACAGACTTTGCCAAATGCTAATGAATGGTTATACATATGGTTACACACATATTTCTTAAACTTTCAGAGCATTAGGGTATAAAGCTGGATTAGGATAACATCCAGAAAAATCAGTAATAATAAGAAAAGGGAATTGGGGGGGCAGTGGAAGTGAAGGAAACTAAAGGAGGAGAGAGCATTTGGGCTTAAAAGTAGAACAAGTCAGGAGGAAAAAGGGGTAGGAAGGATCGGCATAATGTTTGACAAGTGGATAGAAATGTTTAAAGACTGGGAAGGATGATTAGTCTGGTAAGGTGCATGATTTTACCAAATGTAAATTATATGGGGAGAGATATTCAAATCAAACCCAAGAGCAATGGATAGAAGAAATTCAGCAAGTGTGTGGCAGGTATATACTGAGAGAGAGAAAAGAGGCTGAATATCATAGGAGTGAGTGAAAGCTGATAGAAAGTCAGGAAGAAGGTGAACACCAGATTTCAAAAGATATATAACAGCAATAAATCTAGCTCAGAAGATAAGGTAGGAGAAAGTTTGGTGGGAAGAAATATATAAAGGGAAATATATAGATATGCACCAAGAAATCAGACAAGGGAAATGTAGAGTTTTCTTAGAATAAAATCTATAAAAGGTATATTGCTGGAAAGACAATTAGATAGATTATGGGGTATCAAGGCAGAGGAAATAGAAAGTAAACTGGGGTAGAGGGAGAAGAGATGCATCACTGTAATGAAATAATTTTACAAATTACATAATTGGAAGAATGGTTAAGGTATTTTTCTCCCAAGCCCAAGGTACAGGGTTTGTTCCTTATTTTCAAACAATATGTGGAATTTGTATGTAGGGAGAGGTGGGTAGAGACTGGCCTGCTTTGAAGAAATGCACCATAAATATGGAGGAGCAGGAGCAGAAGTGGATTTTTTTTTTTTTTTTCAGAGTAGGGTCCTTGTGAAAATCCATAGAAAAGATGCAGACAGTGGTGGAAAGGGAGGATGCAAGATGAACGGTAAAGGGAAGTATAAAGGCAGAAGCTAAAGGAAATGGGGAAAAATATTCAGGGGTTGGAAAAAGACATATAAAGGTAATACAGGGAAAATATATAAGGGGCTGGTAGAAAGAAGAGCCCAGACAGCAATGGAAAGATTAAAGGAAGAGTGGAACACAGCATTATAGAAACAGAAACCTTGTCTTTACAGGAGTTTTAGTAATTATAGATTTACCTCCATATCCACAGCTCACTGTGCACTAGTTAATTGTTGGACTTTCTGGTTTCTCAATTTACAAGCTTTGTATTCATTCCATTTCCATCCACTAAAAGTTGGAACTAACTGGGTTGGATTAGTAGCAGGCTTCCTTTTCAAAGTGAGCCCTCTGACCTTTGTTTTTCAAGTATGTGACGCAGGAGACACATTCACTGTCTTAGTTATTGCAGAATGTGGGGTGGTGAATTTTTGGGCAGTTCTGCAATGATGGGATTTTATTCATTTGAGTCTTTTGAGTATGCATAACGTGTTTTCCAACTAACCAGTGATATGATTTGCTGAGGACATGTTGAAGATTTTGTAGAATATTTTGTGATTAGTAGCAGACTCAGAAGACAGGATCATCTATGTTGAGTATAAGGATGGATGAGTTGGGAGAAGTAGGTACGGAGTTAATGAAAACGCTAAACAGAACAGAGACTAGCAATAATTCTCTAGGACCCTAGTAACTATGTGTCTGGTGGTGATATTGAAGTATTGTACTTCACTGCAAATATTCTGTCTGAGAGGTAACTGGAAAACCATTCAGTGGTGGAGGAACCAAAACTGGGGTATGACAAGACATTAATAGGAAGTAATGATTTATTGAATGAAATGTTTTGGTGAAAGAAAAGGGCATATATGAGATGTGCTTTGTTTATGTCAGTAAGTATTGTATCATTATGCAAGATATGCAAGGTAGTATGGGTACTTTTAGTTTTTACAAACCTATGTTGATATGAGGACAATAAGTTGAGCTGATCAAGCTAGCTTGTGAGTTTGTTATAAATAGCTTTTTCCAGTAGCATGTCTAGATGTGGTAAAAAGGAGACATGTCAGATTTCAGAATCTTTATGAAGTTTAGAGTTATTGGTGAGACAAATGTTTTTTCCATATGTGTTGGAACTTTTGCTTTTGGGGGTAGGTACCATATTGGTAGCATGTGTGAAGTATATAAACTGACTGAACCAGAAGAACTGTGATTAAGAAGGGGTTGAAGACAAGGGTCTTTGTCTTTTGGATAATCTTTTTGAGATAAAACTTACTGATTGTACAAAGATAAGTGACTCTAAGGATGGAAAGGTTGCTCAAATAAATCAAAATATGGTAGTTGGGTCTCTCTGCGGACAAATACAAAGTGCTACACTTGGGCCACAGCAACCTGTTGTACTGCTGGGGAGAGTGGAGGAGTAGAAAACGGAGCAGGAAGAGGATCTTGGGGCATTAATTTTATCTGGACTGCACCACCATGAGATGAGTGGAGATAGCTGTGGAAACATTAGACAGTCCCCTGATCTATAATTTTTAGGGGGGTTGACGCCAGAGGCAGAGAAGTACTGCTCCTACTCACTTATTGTGTCTTAATCAGAACTTGATAGTTTGCCTGGTTGACATAGTTTCTGTTGTCTTCTTTGTTTTAAACCTGAATCCTTTTGGCTGGAATGGGAACAGTTGCTAGGAAGACATTTTACAGTGATGACAAAGGCCTTTATAGATATGGCAGTGGAGCACCCATAAATGGAAACTTCTATATTGGTCTTCAAAACTCCACAGTACCTATTCTGTATGTTTCCAATTTATTTTTTACTACTTGTGGTATAAGGAGAACCTAATGTGTACTATTCAGGACATTTCCAAGATGAGGACATCAGACTGCTGGAAGGACTCCAGAAAAAAAAGCCAGTAGAAGAGTTAATGGGATAGAAGGGAAAAGTGTTGATCAAAGACAAGGGAAGGTGACATTCTTTATGCTAGAGATTAGAATAGAGAAGAGGCATGATGTGAGTACATAGAATTATTTTGAGGAGATGTGAAAGTGACATACTTAGCGGAAAGAATTCAAGCATACCTCTCACCTGTCCATATTTTCACAGGATGTCCAGATTTTTGCGTCATACTTTCAGTCTGTTTCTCATGAAATTTTGCCTTTCTGGACAATCTTTGACAAATTGGTAAGGATTAAAGTCAGAGAATATTGACAGACATTTGAGTTTCATACTTCATACCATTAAGAAAATTCATTCTAATCCAAAACCGGTTATTCTATCAACTTTCTGCAATTGTAAGAGCAATATTTGAAAATTGTCCCTGTTTTTGTTATTTATGGCTTTGCCCCGATTTCTTGCTCTAAGAGGTTGAGAGGTATAAATGCAAGGAAGGGGCAGAGGTAGCACAATGTAGACACATGAAAATATTTCATACATATGGTTGTGGACGTGAAATGGCCTGCAAGAATAAATGGTATAGAAGGTATCCATAGAGACTTTCAAGAGGCCATGGCAAAGGCACAGAATGAATAAAGAGGAGTGAAGAGAAGAGAAGGAAGTACAATTTGTAATGTTTTTACAGGATAGACTAGAGTGCATTATTACCTCCTTCTGTTATCAAGCAAATGTAGTATAACTATGGGGATATCAGGGTTTCAAAATGAGCTTTGTTTTGGGAAGGAAAACATTAGTAACTTCAGACAAGGAACACAGCAGAATTTGAAACGTTTGCATTGCCTTCGTACAAAATCATCAGGTAAGCACACAGATGACAAGTGACAAGAGCAGCATTGTGGGAATACAAAAATACAGCAGTGTGTGATTTCTTACAAGCCCCTGAAAATGATGACCAGCACCAGTACACATGCAACTTTGGATCCAATAGTTTGGTATATTTCAGAAGTGTATGAAAACATGATCTCTTTCTGAGGAAGTGGGTTATGCTCTTTGTTTCTGCCAGCACAAACACATACACAAGGTGAGTGACACCATTTTACTATGGTGCTACTCTGTGCCACCAAGTGCAGATTATCCTTTTTATCATTCTAACGATACCTGTCTGGCTGAAAAATCTATTTTTGTAATACACGATTATATCATTTTGGTAGAAAATACCAAGGTGAGAGAAGCACAAACGAGTGACCACAAAAGAGGGAAAAGACAAATGTGTGAGACAGAGAATGAGAGAATCACAAAGCATCGACAACTTCTCTTCTACTTATAAGTAAATAACAGCTACAGATCCAGATCAAGCATCGTGTGAATAGTGGTACTGTTGATGAAACGTTTTTTGTAATGTAATGTGTAGGATTAGGGTTAGAAGTGGGGTAGGTATGCAAATCCTAACCTTAGCCCAACTTCTGTCCTGCCCTTATTTTCTACCAAATGACTGCAGCCATATATATATATATATATATATATATATATATATATGTGTGTGTGTGTGTGTGTGTGTGTATATATATATATATATATATATATATATATATATATATATATATATATATATACACATGCATATATAAAGTATGATTTGCCAAACCATTTCAAAACCATTATAATTTTCTTCTGGCAGGTCCCTTTTTCAAAGTGCAAAGTAGGGTTGCTACCTTTTATCATGGCTAAAACCGGAGTAAAGCCACACCCCTCCCCTCACCAGTAACCCCACCCATCCCACCCCTCTCCCGCCCACATACCACCCATTTTGTGACATCACGATAACATCACATGGTGGGAACGCCCTCTTTTTCTGTTCCTGCTGCCTGCTTTAGGCTGATTTACTATGCTTTTCTATAAAAAAAAGCATAGTAAATCAGCAGATTTACAAACTCCAATAGTCTGTTTCCTTTTTGAAACAGAATACTGGCATTTGTACAGTATTTTCCAGACTACTGGATAATCAGTTTGATTTCCGGATAGTCTGGAAAAAAACAGTGGGGTGGCAACCCTAGTGCAAAGTGCAACATTATGTTGCAGGGTTGTGATTGTTAGGAAGTAAATTGCCATTCAATTGCCAATAGGCACTCTGCCTCCAGCTTTGGGCATTGTTATGCCCTTGAATGGTCCATTATTCCAAATAATGCTAATACTTTTAAGAATGCTTATTCATGCCTGTCATCCCATGTTTTAAGTTACATATTGGAATGTCTGCTCATGATACATAGTATACATATGCCATTCATACCTCTCAACAAGAAATCCAGACAAAGCCAAAATAATGAGGGTACAATGGCCCAAAACTAGGGACATATTTTAAATATTGCTCTTTTTAAATTAGAAATTTGATAGAATAACAAGATTTGTGTTAGCATGCATTATCTGAAGGATATGAAGTCTGAAACTTGTATGTATGTTATTATATAGTGACTTCAGTCCTCAGTGATTTGCCAAAAAACACAAATTCTATCAGAAACAGACTGAACACATGAGGCTAAATTTGAACACTCTGCACAAATCTGGAAAATTGAGAGGTATGATGTCATTATAATGTTAGAACATTCAGAAAGATCACCTAAAAATCAGCATACTTTCTTTAATGCATGATTTCTGGACATGATTCAGGTATCAGTTAACTCAACAAGACATGCTTTATAACCAATGTTAAAATTTTCTAAACATTTCTGTTTCGCAGGAATAGTTGTTACCTGTTGTGTTTGATCCATTTGATACATGAGTTGTCCAATGTGATACTGAAAAAAAGGAAAGTGTTATAATTTTGTATATCACTTACAAGTATCTAATAAAAAAGGCAAATGTTATCTGATTACACTAAACAGGAGAATGGTGTATAATGAAAAGAAACACCTGTGAACACTAAAAATCAGTTGTATTTTGCTAATGAATTTTCTGTTTATGAAAAGCTATAATAGCATTTTTGAATACTAAAGATAAACACACAGTGTATTAGCTATTATGGATAAATTATAACTCATCATAAATTACTTGTATGTTTTATAAAGTCAGAAGTCTGTCTGGCAAATTTTGGAAATAACTTTCTGTGGGACATATTTCTATGGTTTTCTAATCTTCCATTAACATTATACAACTACCCACCTGGAGTTTCTTTTGTACAGGCTTGAAGATGGTATTTCAATTAAAGGGAGACTTGAGGCTTCACCTCTGGCATATTTATATATATAATTTCTTTGTGTAGGTATGTGTATAGATATGTGTGTACATGTATAAATGTATCATTGTTTAATAAAGCAGGGTTTAATGTGTTAGCGTTTTGGTGTGGTTCAGGATATAGTAAGAGACTTGTATGATTTGTTGAGATTCAGTAACTCAAAGGGAAGTCTTTTAGTCTTAATGATGGTGGGCACCAGGCAAATCAGTTATAGCCGAGGCCTTCTCATGATTACAACTCTATTGGCATGTACTATTGCTTAAAGATCATGTGTGTCACAAATGACATTAGTAAAACAGCAAACAAAGAAATTCCCAGGTGGACTTAGTAGGTGCTGAGTCAGTATGAATGTAGATTACATTGCTACTGCAAGTGATGTAGCTATTAAGTCATCTTAGTACTCTGTATGCAAAGTTCTGATCATCAAAGTTTATCAGACAGCCAAGTTCCTTAATGGGAGTCAGGAAGATTGTCCCTTTGAAATGACAGATATCTCTACATTTCTATGTACTATTTATATTTGCATCAGGGTACAAATGTAAAACCACAATATGACCTCTTTAAGACCAAAATAAATTATTTTCAGAGACCTCAGCTGGTGATGTAGTCCGAGATATGAAGAAAGACAACATTGCCCAGTACTTTGGAAAGAAGATGGAAAAGAGACACTGAATGGCAGATATATATGATCATTTAGTTCCATAACTTAGGAAAATGGACCACAGTGATTTCTAAGAATGAAGTCTGTAAAAATTGTTAAATAAGAGTGGAAGTGGGCATGTGCTGAGAAATATTTGAGGAGACCATCATACATTGTACTACATAATGAGGGAGCTTCAAAAAGTTCAGAACATTTTCAGATGTTAAAGAGGAGCTGGTGATGGAAGAAGCTTGGGAGAAAAAGCTGTGAGAGACCTGTGAGTAATTCATGGCCTCTGCACGCCTTCTCTTCCTGACATTTCACCTTATTCTCTATGATTGGTGTTCTTCCCAAGCTACATGTAAAGACTTACTTCTACTCTTTCATCTCACAAGACTCATGTGTGATGCTAATTACATTTGGTCTGATCATAACAGAAAAGGCCATCGGTAAAATTTCACCTGAAGCAAGGAAATGTCTTTCTTCTGATTCCTGAACTGGGGTATAATACCTTCAGATATAAACTTGTTATCCATCTAAACACTATATAAATGCAGTTGTCTTAATAATGAAGGCTAATTTCTTCTGTAGCCACAATGCCAACATTTATTATTTATAACATGAGATTATTGTTATGACTTGTATGACCAGCATAAATTTAATTAAGCTGAGAACTAAATTTAATTACCTTTAACTTCCTTTTTTTTATGCCTTATTACTGTTCCTGCTAGTTTTTGTTATTGTTATTTTGATTAGGTACTAAATGTTGCTCTGAATTACTATAACTTACATAATATATGTACTGATATTTATTGATTGTAATCTGTAACATCTATGATATATTTGCACTTGCATGCCTTCCCCAGACATACTGTAAACGTCTGCAATAACTATACACTAGAGGCTGTGATATCTTTCACATTGTTCTTTCTAGCCTAGTCCAAGCCTGTTCCCCACCCAACATCTCCTCATCTCGGGTTAAATCTTACGCCAAATCAGTCATCATCTTTTAAGAGGGCTGGTGGCACATCTCCACCACCCAATTAAACTGTCTTTAAGGACTTATTTGGGGCAAACCTGACTCTTGTTGTAGAAGATCTATGCAAATTTTCCATAAATGCCCCATTTATACTAGGGTTATCATGTATAGCCATGTTCGATTTGGGAGGTGAGCATTATTAAGTGTTTGAAAAGGGTGGCAGATACTTTGGTGTATCTACATAAAGGTGTATATGGCTAGGCATCTTATGGTACCTGTGAAAGTGCAACTAGTATGCTTCATGTGTTCCTATTTTCCAAATTACTGTATGTACTTGTGTAAATCTTTGCATTTGTTATATGTATTTATTCTTATATGCTACATGTGCCTAACTTGTTTGATCTTTGCATGTGTTATATCTACTTATTTCAACAAGATACTTGTGCCTAATTTGTCTGGTCTTTGCAATTATTATATGTAAATATGTATATTATATTATATGTATTATATGTATATGTAAACAAACTTTACAACAAAAGGAAGAAACTTTTGCAGAAAAGAGGAAAATCCCAGGATGCAAAAAACTCCCTTACTAGCCTCAGTAAGAAACTGAGATGCCTCATAAAATCCTCCAAAGCTAGTTATGAAAATAAAATTGCCAAAGATTCCAATGACAACCACAAAGCATTCTATAACTATGTCAAGAATCTAAATGGCAATGCTCAGATCTGCTCTGAGCTAAAACAGAATGGCAATAAATATACTGATCCAAAGGATATTGCCAATATCCTGGCAGATCGATTCAGTGCCAACTTCACCCCAGTCTCACCCCGTAAATGGCCCATCTCAATACCGGAAGATTGCCAAATTCCAGTAATAACGGCCACACAGGTACAAAACGCACTCTCTAAAGCCAAGAATACAGCATCCATGGGACCAGATGAGATCCCGGGCTGTGTACTACATGAACTACAATATGAACTGGCACCTCACCTAAGTGTCATGTTTAATCATAGCCTCACCTCAGGTTTCGTGCCCACTGAGTGGCACAGAGCTACAGTTATCCCAATCCACAAGGGGGGATCCACCTTGGATCCCGGAAACTACCGTCCCATCAGTCTGACAAGCCTTATCTGCAAGGCCATGGAGCGTATTATCATGGAACTTATAAACAAAGACATTGGTAACCTTCAAACACTGGACCCCACCCAGTTTGGGTTTGTGAAGGGCCGATCTTGTCTCCTGAACCTGATTGACTTCTTTGAATCAGTCTCCAGTGCCATGGACAAGGGTAAGGTGGTCCACACAGCCTATCTAGACCTTGTCAAGGCCTTTGACACCATCTCCCACTCTGGAATCATAGATAAACTTACTAAGTTGGGTATTAATCCCTATGTCACCCAATGGGTTGCTAAATGGCTTACTGACAGAACCCACACTGTAAAAGTAGCCGACTTCAAATCCAGCTCCAGACAAGTGACAAGTGGAGTACCTCAGGGTTCAGTCCTGGGGCCGCTCTTGTTTGGCATCTACTTCTCTGAAGTACAGGTCAACACAAAGGGACTCTGGCTAACAAAGTTTGCAGATGACTGCAAACTGGGAGCCATTATTGAATCCCCAAATGATGTGGATACTCTACAAAAGGGCCTTACAGAAACAGATGCTTGGTGCCAGAGCCATGGGCTCAAGCTCAATGGCAAGAAATGTATTGTTATCCCCTTTGGGAAAAAACATGTATCCATGAATTACCATATAAGTGGCAGTACACTAAACACAGAAAGTGTGATAAGAGACTTAGGGACACAGGTGGACAGTGGTCTCACCTTCGATAACCACATCGCCACAACAGTCTGGAAATCCTTCTATGTGGCACACCTCATCACAAAGGGCTTTTCATCCATAAAAAAGGAGGTCATTGTCCCACTGTATTCATCCCTCATTAGACCCATTATAGAATACAACGCCCCATTTGGTATGTACCTCTCAAGACATCTGCAACAACTGGAAAGGCCTCAGAAATACCTCACTAAAAGAATCACAGGCCTAAAGCAGATGCCCTACGCTGACCGCCTTAAAAAACTCTAGCTATACTCTGTCACATATCGTCTACTCAGAGGCGATCTCTGCTTAACATACAAGGCCATGTCAAACCCAGAGCTGTTGGACATGCTACACTTAAAGAAATCCCAATCCCTCAGAGCTACACGCTCCAGGGATCTAAACCTTGTCATCACAATAAACAAAACATGCTGGAGGAATAGGTTCCTGACCCAGAGACTCCCCAGACTCTGGAATAGATTGCCCATACATGTCAAGCAGAGTGCCTCTTTGGACCTCTTCAAGAGGAACCTTGACGATTGGATGGGAGAAAGGAAATTCACCCCAGGGATCACGTCAGTCGCCCTGCTAGACAGGGGTCCAGGAAAGTAAATAATGTGGGAAGAAATAGCCAGGGAATTGTTATGGCTAGGCTTGTATAGGCCCTAGGGCTGATAGCCTATGAACCTATGAACCTATGTACTGACTCTTATAAGATACATATGCTTAATTTGTCTGCTTTTTGGCTCAGATGATAGCTGAAAGGGTCTTTATATTTGCCTTTTCAACAGGTAAACAAGTAAGTAAATAAATATTTATGTGATATAATTATGAATAATTACAACAATAATTATTACTTTAAATATGTGACATAAAAAGACATGCTGGTGAGACAGATATGTGTCTCAGACGATACAAAGCTCTGGGTCAGTCTCCTGTCCATGTGAAGCAGTGTCCATCCCCAACACTATGTATGTGTAACCTTGACCAGTGGATGGGAAATCAGAAATTCACCTCAAGACTGGCCCTCATGTCTCTGATAGACAGTGGCAGACAGTAATATCCAAAGTAACATAACCCCCACATAACCTCTAGCAATATCATAACTAACAAAACCCCTTCTAATAAACGCCCATGATGCATGGGGACACAACTGGGTTGGATTGCATGGCTAGGCTTATAAAGGTCCTGATGCTCATTAGCCTAGTATATATCTATGAACAAAGTTATGAACCTATAAAAAATACTCCTGCCCATTCTTGTGACAGCAGTTAGTCTGCTGTGCTTCAAGCAGCACTTAATTTAACAGACTGAGTGAGATGCATTACAGTCTGGCAGCCATAGTGAAGTTTGCCAGTGCAGATGCTCTTACCGAATCAAATGATTGCTATTCCTGATTCAGGAAGTTTCATTGCACAGGATAGCAATTTAAGTAATTAGCTAAAGTCACATTACATTGAATATCAGTTACACATTACATTATGCTGTGGGTGGATTGGAAACTCTAAATTGGCCCTAGGTGTGAGTGCATGCATGTGTGTGCCCTCTTGTAGAAGGTTGTGCGCTGGGCTGGCAACTCGACACCATAAAACTCCACTGACAATCATGAGTGGACAGGTGATCCGCTGTGGCGACCCCTAACTGGGAAAAGCCGAAAGAAGAAGAAGAAGAAGAAATGAATATCAATACAGGCTTTGCTAATGCTAAATTTTTGTTTTAGATGCTGTTCAAATCAATACTTAATATGCATAATGAAGAAAGTTAGTCATTTGCAAATTACTGCTTTCAAGAAGTATTGTCATTCCAGAAGCTGCAAAGACTGACCAGTGCTAGATCTTAGATTGCAGAGCACTATTAATGTTCTTCCAGGGTATGATGGAATGATTTTATGGTAGTAGTGAGCATAGGAAATGCTTTGAGACACTGCACACAATACACAAAAGATTTTGGATATGAAAATATAGAGAATAAACTGAACTGTTTCTTTTGCCTATTTTTTGCCTATTACTTCCCAGTGTGGAGTGGAGTAACAGGAAACACTTCTTGTAATGGAATCAAAGAGCAGGTGTAGTGTTACATTAAGATGCAATGAAGTATTGAGATTGTAATGGGGGAGTAGCCGAAGGTTTGAGAAACAACATCTTACTTGGTTGTTTTTAAATATGCTAAGCTGATCTGTGTTTGCTTGAATTAATCTTTACTCCATCCTTTGAGCTGCTCTGTACTCCATGTCTTAAGTATTAGTTGTAAGAATGAAAACTGATCAACAGATGAGGAATTGGAAGAATGTAATAAGGTACATCGGAGAAATAAAGAAAATATGAGAAATTCAGCTTCGACATTTAACCACAACAAACAAATACTTATTGTGTCTTAACCAGAACTTAATAGCGTGCCTGGTTGACATAGTTTCTGTTGTCTTCTTTGTTTTAAACCTGAATCCTTTTGGTTGGAATGGGAACAGTTGCTAGAAAGACATTTTACAGGGATGACAAAGGCCTTTATAGACATGGCAGTGGAGCACCCATAAATGGAAACTTCTATACTGGCCCTTCCAAACTCCACAGTAGCTATCCTGTATGTTTCCAATTTTTTTTTTACTACTTGTGGTATAAGGAGAACTTAATGGGCTCACAAGAGCATCATTTTGGTCCTGCAACCCCTGTGTTATTAATTGCAAGATGTACTTATAGATTTCCTAATAATCTGGAATGATACTTTGGTTTGACTAGTAGTAAGAATTGTATAGTTATTGGTTCATAGATTAGTACTAGACCAACTGCCCTTGTGGGCCATTTTAAGCCTAGTCAATGACCTTAAGTGAGAATCAAACCCTGCACCTTGTGTGTGTACAAGGCAAACACCTTAACCATTATTTAAACCTCCCACTTAGTGTCCTCATATGTAAACAGTAAGTTTAAAATTTTGCAGTTCTTAATGGAAGTAGGTTAGTAACCTACCACTCTCATCTAGAAGACGTATGCTACCCCTCCAAATGCACAATACATTCAGCCAATAATGCCTGAAATACAAGTGAGACTGCAGTTGGCTGCAGACTAAGGAGTGGTACACTGTCATATCAGTATTGTCTAACATATTAAATGGCCTTACAAGACCTAAGGTAAAGCTTGTTGATTGGCGAGGAGAAGTAGGTTGACCACACCTAGCTACTACTGGATAGTAATGTTCTGTTACTCTACTGGTCTGGCATTTGTGGTAAATCCAAAATGCATAGATGCAAATGTAGAGTTATTTGTGTAAATTGTTACTGTTTATGATAACATTCCACACATGAGTCTTTAAAGGCAATTTTAGGATAAAATGTCAATCCTTACTGAGTTAAGAGAATCTCTTGTCATGCATGACTTAAAAAATTAGACTTCTTCAGAAATAAGAAATCTCTGAAAATACTTCCTTTAAGTATACAAAAATCATATAATAAAAGTCATGTGCTAAAATAATGTGATAACAGCAGTCGTGTGATGTTTAAAACATGAACTTCTTTAAAAGGAGCATGTAATGTTAAAAATAATATTAAACCTCTTAAAACAAACATAAAATACATTAGGAAACTAAACAACAGTCCATTAAATTCTTGCTGCCTTCATTTTAAGAAGGCTAGCAATACTAATTAAGTCATTAAGATTGGGGGGGGGGGCATTAAGTCTGAAATAGTTATACAGCTTCCAGTATTCCAGAAACATTTCCCAGCTGCCCTTACCCGAAGTCATACTCATTTTTTCCCAGTACCATGATAATAAACTTGAAAAAATTATTGCAGCACTTGGCATGTTTACCTAAAACATTATAAGCAGAATCCTTTCTGAAGTTGTAAATATACGCATATATTCTTTTTCCTTGTAGTGCATTCACTTTTTCCAACATAGAAAACATCATAGGATTACAAATGTGCTTATCAGACAATTGATTTAGTGCTACCATTTACCCTGATATGTCCAAATTGTAGCCTACATTGCTCCAGTATCTCACTGCACCCATTAATATTAATAAATTTACATAGTTTTTAGTGACCACTTTTTCTGGTCCTAAGCAAATCAGAAACAGTTTTCAAGCTGCATCCCCCATTAGAGCCTCCCTGAACCACCTTAGAGCCTGGTCATGACAGAAATAAGGTCTTTGGTATTAATTGTCACTAAAATAGTTTTCTCAGAGAGGTCCAGCTTTTTTAACCTTGTGTAAAAAAATGCCAAGAGTCTTTTAATATGCATTGTGTTTTTCAATTTAAAATCAATAAACTTGGCTTGGGATTTTGTTTTAGGACCCAGTGCTGCAACAATGGATCTTACTTGGGGGCTGTTTAAGTGCTTGTAGATATGAACTATTCCAAATATATTTGGTGCCCTTGGGTGGCTGGTAGGTATAATGCCAGATAGTAACAGATCCTCAAGCCAAGAGCCAGTCTTTCTGTACACCACATTCATTTCACATAGAGACAGACTTGAATAAGTGCTGTGATACTGTTGACTTGGTGAAGTTTTCATCATCTCATTTGTACCTAAATATATATATATATATATATATATATATACATATATATATATATATATATATATATATATATATATATATAGATAGTTATATAGATATAGATATATAAAACCTGCAATATAATTTCTCAGTTGGCAACTTGTAAAACTTGTTAATTAGTTGAATAGAATTTGTGTAGCATATATTTGCACCATTTTGTGGATGAGAATTGATGGACTATATACTAATTTTCTATAGACTCTCTTATTTTTTCATATATCTGAGTATAATATAATCTCATTGCTTACTATCTCTGCCTTTTATTTTAATTTCCCATATAAGTACTTCAACTTGCAATTGTTCTTCAAATATTAATCATGTCACTTTATTGTTATTGAACATATAGGAGTTTACCTCCCTATGCCTTTGCTAGAATATTGACTCATACATAATAGAGAGTTTACTGAAGTAATTGTGGTTGTCCAAGACACCAAACTGAGCACTTCCGGGGGGGGGGCTATCTTAGTGATTCCCCGGTATTATTTGGTCAGCCTTTCACTTAGGTGATCAATTTCCACTTGGTCTTGGTTTTTCATAGCTTTCATTACAAGTATAGTTTTAGATATCATTTTGTAGAGTTTATTTGTCATAAGAATATTTTAATGTCTACTTACAATGTCAATTGAGCTGATAACTAGCAACTGCTTGGGTAAGGATATCCTTACATTTGGTGCTGTGTTATGAAATATATATAAAAAAACTGATAAGGTTTATATCACTGATTCTCTTGGGGCTGGTCAGGTCAGTATTATTCAATTTAATTAATTTTAGTGTAATGGCTATGTCAGGCTAGCTTTATTCTAGTGCCATTCCATGTGATGTTTTATGTGCTCCTGACTAGAGCAGTGCAATAATATTCTCAGATTTATTCATAATAAATGGCTAGTTAGCTTATTCGGTTTAGGTACTTACAACTGAGCAAATAGATGTCAGTTTCCACAGTTTAATCACAAGGTTGTTAAGTTCTCAGGGACTGCTCTCTTGATTTTGGGCGGTGCATTGCTTAGGATGCTTTAGTTAATATTTTAACAGTGAGGTAGAGAGCTAAAGGGGAAATTCATGATTGATGGGAGGTTGGACAGAGTTAGCTGTACAATAGTTATAGTTTGTTTAGTAGCCATGGAGCAGGGTACATTCCTTGAGAAGAGCCTGGTGCTTTATGCACAGTTAATATGCTAGGCATAGTTCCTCAATTCTGCTAAACAGTAGGCCTCTGCATGTATGCACAGTTACCCCTGAGGTAAGCTGCTTTGGCATTTCTGGACAGAAATTTGTGATGCAGTATAACTGGTCTGTCTGTTCAGAGTACAGGTGTCCTGTGGTGGTGTCATGCCCATATATAATACAAAATGATATATAAAGGAAAGGTAGAGTCTCATACTTGATTCATCGTTTGTTGTACAGTATGGTCGCAATGGCTCCCATTTGTTGTTTATCTTGCTGAACAGTTCATGACACACTGTCAACAGGCATAAACCTCAACAGAATTAAGGACAGATCCAGGAATAATCAGGGACACTTTAATATATTAGTTCAATTACCTTGAAACATTGACAGAATAAGGGAATGTGAATTAATATACATTTTCTGAAGTAGAAGAAACTTATAACTCTAGTCATCATTATTATTTGTTAAGAGTAATTCAGCATCATTCTTCAAAAAGTCACCAGATTTAGTAGGAATTAAAAGAGTAAGTTTGCGTAGAAATCTGGGAATTCCTTGAAAATCAAGAACAGCTGAGAGATATGGTGTATTGTAACCTAGTTACACAGTATATAGCAACTTGGGTCTATATTACAAACCCGAAAAGGCTAAATCTCGAATGTATGTACATTGACACATAAAGGTTGATGTACATACAAAGCGAAACACGTAAACAGTGAAAATCAAAATGCCGAACATGTTTCGTAATCAAAACCACACAGATAAGCAAAAAAGAAACAAAACAAAAAAAACATTAATTTAATATGCTTTTGCAGGGGGCAAACCCCCAAGCACCCCCCACACCCCTGTACTTAAATATACCAACTCTGAGACCGTACTACAGTGGGGATAAGGACATATTTCCTTATCCCCTCCATCACGCTGCTGGCTAAAAGACACGTTCGGCATTTTGATTTTCGCCATTTACGTGTTTCATTTTGTACGTACATCGACCTTTATGTGTCGATGTACATACATTCGAGATTTAGCCTTTTTGGGTTTGTAATATAGACCCTAGCAACTTTACCTCTCTACCCCTTGGCCTCTTCTGCCTAGCTTATATAATCATACAGAGTATTTTTTAACCCCTAACAACAATAATGTAGTCAGTTTGCAACACAGTTCTCAGTCATTAAGTATCAAGGTATCAACTACTTTATTTCAGATAGAAAGGATATTAAGTTGATCTAGCAAAAAAGAGACTCATGGGCTCTAAGAATGTTGGTGTCATCTTGGATTTATATCATTCCCTTAGTGCTGCATTGGTTTAGTGTTGGCATTGTTAAGTTCTTAAATAGTTTAATCACCTTTCAGCAGTGTTTTTTTTTTCTTTCATAGGTTTAATAACTCTACAGTTGTTGAAAGCTCAATAAGCAAAATTAACCATGGAAGCAGACAACCTTTATCATGTTTTAGAAAGTGATGGCGACCCCCTCATCTCCCTTCAGGTTCCAAGAGAGGGCATTCACAGCCATACTAGATCTGTCCCAGTAATCCGAAAGTCTGGCCAAGAAAAGTAGAAGGAAATGACAGAAGTTGGCAAAACTTACATCAGAGTCGGAAATATTACCAGAAGGTACTATTTCTACACCTGCCGTGGAATAGCCAAGTAATGACGATACCACTGGTGAGAAGACTAGAGAAGAGGAGGAGGTTTTATTAAGTCAGGCATAGGATGAGTATTTACATGACTTTTTGGAGTCTCTCCCAGACACTAGGAGGGTCAGATTATTTGATCTGGTCTTAGAGATAGGGTCCACCTCTGTTTTCATTCTTACAGCAGTAGGAGCAGCTAGCTCTTTAAAGGTTCAGTTCTGTCATCAGCTAAGTCAAGTCAGTTGAGCCATGGTGTAGGAGGAGCACAGAGAGTAGGCGTGCCAAGTTCTAACACAGATGATGAACTCAGGAGTTCTGTGATGTTGGTTTCAGTGGTTAACAATGGCTATGATACATGTTAATTCCCCTGTGTCATGCATTACACCACATATTCTGAAGACTATTAGGGACAAAAGTATTTAAGGAGGATACATATATGTATTTGACTTGGCTTACGCTGATGTAATATAGAGGTTACTAGAAGCAGAAAAATCAGGGTCAGTGGACTTAATGGCTGCATCGGCAGCTGTAGGTATATCATCAAGTAAGAAACATTCCCCAAAAAACTCTTGGAGAGCAAGTTTCTTAATATACATGGCCACCCTTATTTAAAACTACCGTCATTTGGCATTGCCCTTCATTTTGTATCTTTTGGCTATTAGAGAAGCTCATCATGTGTGTGGGACTGGGGTGGCATGATTAGGTCATGATCAAAGGTTCAGGAAATTAAAGGCGTGTAGCAGCATTAATGTAGGATCAGTGGTATCTGGACACATGGTTAGTCTCCTTGTTGGACAGGCATTCATCAGTTGACCAGGAAACCAATTCAGAAGTGAAGAACAGTAAAGCATGCTGAGCTTACCACAGCAGGAAGTGCTGGTGGTACGCTTGTCATTTTTCTCATACTTGTTCCCACTGTGGTAAAACATATTTAGTGGTTAATTGCTGACAAGAGTTGAGCCAGGCTAGGCCAACCTAAGAGGTACTCAGTAGTTATAAGCTAACCCAGTAGAAGCAGACAGGGCTTTTTCATGGGGGGGGGGGGTACTCTTTGAGCTATCAGAGGTTACTCTTCTCAGTGAGGTCAGCAGCAGAAACAGAAAGGTAACCCACTCTCCCATTAAAGTTTAGTCTCTTGTACAAGTGCTTAAATGGTACCCAAACTGGACAATAGCTTTGAAGTTAGTACAAGGGTTTGGTCATGATTTTTCAATGACATCAAATGCCCCGTTTAAAAATAGTTTAGTCAAAAACTTTAAAGTCTATATGCAGAAAAGACAGCATAATTTTAACTATCATCAATAAAGCAAGATAACTGACCAATTTAAAGTTTCACTTTGGGAACAATTTATGATATGACCCATTGCTTTAGTTACAAAGAAAAAAGGTGTGCTTCACCTAATTCATCATCTTTCCACTCCAAATGAGGCCTCAATTAATGATTTAATTTCAAAAGATGACTCAAAGGTAAAATATGCCATTTTGGATGAGGCTGCTGACATTATTAGGTCCTTTAATGATCATTGGCTGGGAAAACCTGATATCAAATCTGCTTTTCACTTATTACTTAGCCATGCGCAAGTAAGGCCTAGGCTGGGTTGGTCATTAATGATCAATTATTTTTCGACACAGCCATCTCAATGGGATGTGCCACTGCATGTGTGATTTTTGAGTCATTTATCACAGCCTTACACTGGCTCTGGCAGCAAAAGAGTCACAAACATGTGGCCATCCATTACTTTAATAACTCTCGAGGTAGCATATCAGGAATGGACATATTCATTGAGCTATGTGGTCACCTAAGGGTCCCATTGGCTGAAAACAAGACTTAAGGCCCCACCCATTGCATTACCTTCCTAATTTTGAAAATTGATGTAGTTAGTCCAGCTTTTAAGTTGCCCAAATTCAGCACTCAGTGTTTTATGGTTGGTTCAAAGGCTAGAGTAAGTCAGGTAATATCGCTTATAGATTCTCTAAACTTTACATGTAGAGCAATTCTACAGTAGAACCTTCACAAGGTCATTAGCCAATCTAACCCCAAAAAGAGTAAAGGATGATTCACAGTTATGGAAGATAGTTTTGGGACAGTTAAACAGAGTTACATTTTGGCAATCTGACTGGGGTACTTCAGACTCCCTTCAATTGTTTACTGATGCAGCAGCCAGTACATAAATGCAGTTATTTTAGAGACAGATGATTTTCAGCTGGTTGGCCATCTTACTGGCCTGAGTCAGTTAGAAAAGACATAACATTTTTAGAAATTCTCCTGATCTGACAAGAACACTTTAAGGACAACAAAAAATCTCATGTTTTATTCTGACAACCAGGCTACTGTCCAGCTCCTGTTAAGTTGGTCATCCAGATCTTACACAGCACAATCTATTTTGAGGCAGCTCATGTTACTCAGTTTGAAAATTGATTTTTTTTTTTTTTTTACAAAACATATACCTGGTATTATAAACAGTATGGCTGACAGCTTATCTCATCTTCCCCTTTCCATGTTTTGATCACTGGCTCAAGATCCTCATCGTTTTCACACACTACCTCCCACTCCCCACAAATCCGGCTGCTATGAGAAGAATGGTGTTGATGTTGTTAGGCAACTCATGGGTGGTAAGTACCAGAAGAGCATACACTTTCACACTGGATACATTTAAAACCTTTTGTTTGGGCCAACTAGTCAGATTCAGGCTATGTCTCAGGATATCATGATTCACTTCATTTTGCACAGGGATGTCTTAAAAGAGTCCCCCAGTTCACTACTCATACAAATTAATGTTTTAGGTTAGTTGGCACATTGTTTTGGCTTGCCCAGTTTAACTCAGTATTGGATTATCAATAGGCTATTGAAAGGATGGAGTCACATGAATTCCAGCTGTAGAGATTCTAGTTGCTGATATTAATAAGAGAGGTAATGAAATCAGTCAGAGACTTTAATTCACTTGTATTTTGGACAAGTTAGTAATTTTGGCCTTACACAAGGGCTTTAAGAATTAATGGATTGCTTCAATCTCTTTGTTGGCCTGAAGTTATGGTAACTAATATGCATGTTGTTATTTGGCTAACAAAATCCAAAACTGATCAAAGTGGTGGCCAGCAAATCTCCCTACAGATGTTGGAAACTTTGGATTCCTGTCCAATAACTGCACTTCAAAATATGGCACGTGAAGTTTTGCCACAAGATCTGCTTTTTAGGCAATTTAGTAGTCAGCTTGTATCACCCTCAGATGCCAATGCAATGAGGAGAAATGCATTGATTTGCCAGGATATCAATCACAAAGGTTACACCTCTCACTCCTTTAGAATAAGGAGAGTGTCTGATTTAACTGCGGATGGGTATATAGTAAAACTGAGAAAATACAAAAGTAGATGGAAATCCGATGCTTTTCTAAGCTATATCAGTTATTTAAAATTTATGTTCTTTCTAGGTCCGCACTTGCTATTGGTCATTGGTCACTCTTTCATCTACAGAGCAGCCTACAAATATTTCATCAGACCTTTTGGAATTAATTTTGGTCTCAGTCCTTTAGCTAAGATACCCAGGACTATCTTGGCTTCAGTTGTTGCCAGCAACGGAGACTTTGGTCACCTTCAACAGCATAACAGTGGCATTAGTTATCTATTTGGGAGGCAGTGATCTTTGTTATATTCCAAAAAGGATTATTTTTAGTAAAAATTTGGCTGGTCTAATTATTTTGTGGCAGAAATTCCCCAGTACTTATGGTATGGTCTTTAATATTGCCTTATTAACTTGGCTTGGAGTCTGCACGCAAGGAACATTAAAGTTACAAGACATTTCCTAAACCATAAAATAGCCAGAGCTGCCAGTTAGTTGGACTTTTCTGTGATTTTTATTTTATTTATTTTATTTTACATTTGTTGACCGGGCTAGTCTAGCTGGAGATATTTCCATTTTCAGTAGAGGCCCGAGGAGAAAAGCTCCACAGAAGTAAAAAATTAATACATACATAAAAATCAACATACATAACAATAAAAACATTTAGTAATCAGGTTAGTAATAATAAAACAACAAAATTCTTCAAAACTCTTCTAATAAATTAGTATAACATGAATTAATTACTACCACACAATTACTACCACACACAGAGAAATTCCAAATAACATTATACAGGAATAAAAATACTTGAAGATAAAGATACAAGGATAGTAGGTAACAAAAGTGGAACAATAAGAAAGGGGTACGGAATATGAAGGGGTTTTAAGAGAAGAAAGCAAGTTAAGATAGTTAACAGGGAAAGAAGCAAGGAGAGGATGAAAGGGGAGAAAAGAAAAGTCCAGTGGAGAATAGAGTGAAACAAGAGTGAGAGAGATAGTCTAAGGTAAGTAGTACTAGTGGAAAGTTAATCAGGTTTACAACAGGAACAAAGCCAGTGATTTTTGAAGTGTCATTTAATATTTTGTTTGAAAAGAGGCAGAGAGGAAATCATTGTTATGTTAGTAGGTAACAAATTCCATTTTGTACCTACAGAATTGGTGAATAGGGAGTCACCAGCAGTATTATTAGATTTTGTAGAACTAGTCAAGAGTTTGCTAGAAGAGCGGAGAGAGTTTAGATTGTTATAGGGGATTATGAGTTGGGAGAGTATAGGGGTGTTGTTAGGTTGGTACAGTATTTTATGGGCCAGAATGAGTTGATGGATAGCAAGATAGTTTTGAATTTCAAGCCAGCCTAGTAGTTTCAGGTTATGACAATGATGGGTTCTGTAGGGGTTACCGGTAGCGAAGCGAGCAATGTTATTGTAGCAGGTTGCCAATTTGTTAAGGTTGTTTTTCTTGAGGGTGGTAAAGATGGGTGAAGCATAAAGAAGAGTAGAAATAAGGTGGGAGTGAGCAATCCTAGTTCTAGTAGCTGGTGTAAGAAATGGTCTAATTCGATACAGGGATCCTATTTTTCTGTTGACTAGTTTTATAGAGTTGTTAATATGTTGGTCGAAAGAGAGATTATTATCAATGGTAATACCTAACAGTTTAGTTGTAGAGTCAGGTGAGATGACAGTGGCACTGTTGGAGGAGATAGTGAAGTTTAAGGGGGAGGTCCTGGAAGTGGGGGTAAAGAGAAGAAGTTTAGTTTTTTTAGCATTTAGTAAGAGGAGTCGACTGGAGAACCATGTTTCTACGGTATTAAAGACATTTTGGGTAAGAGAGATAAGTTTAGGAGTGGAAGATGCTGAGCAGATGAGCGTAGAATCATCGGCATATTGAATGCAAGTAGCTTGAGGGATTATTGTTTGAAGATCATTAATGAAGAGGGAAAAGAGAAGTGGGCCAAGGATAGAGCCTTGAGGAACTCTGATAGAAACAGGCAAAAAAGAAGAATGTGGTTATCCCATAGAACTGCCTGTTTTCTGTTTGTGAGATAGGAATTAAACCATTTAATGGCTGAGGTATCAAAAGAGAGAGATTCAAGAGTCTTAATTAATAAAGAGTGGTTGACCATATTGAATGCTTTAGAGAGGTCAATGAAGAGGGCAGAAGAGAGTAAGTTGTTGTTATGGTTCTGATTAATAGTGTCTACAAAGGAAAGCAAGGCAGTAGTAGTACTGTGATGTGGTCTAAAACCATGTTGACAGTTTGCTATAATGTTGTGAAGAGAGAGATATTGTACAAGTTGATGATGGATACATTTCTCCATAATTTTTGCCAAGGGTGAGAGGAGAGCAATAGGTCTATAGTTAGAATAGTCATTGGAATTTCCACCTTTATGAAGTGGGATGATATGAGAGGCCTTCCAGATATCAGGAATGATTTCTTCTTTGATGGTCCTATTTATGAGAATAGATATAGGATATGCGATGACCTTGGCAGCCTTTTGAAGAAATAGTGAAGGGAGCTTGTCAGCAGAGGGGGTGCAAGGTTTTAGTTTGAGAAGGAGTCTGTAAATGTAAGATGTAGAGATAGGTTGTAGAGAGAATTTAAAGGAGGAGTTAGTTAGGTTACTTGGTGGGCAGAAGTTGTTGGCATTTAGTTGTTTAGCAAGAGCTTGTATAGTTTCAGTGAAGAAAGAGTTAAAAGCATCTGCAGTTTGTTGAGGGGTATCAGGGTCAGCATTAATTGGGGAAGGTGTTTTAGAGGTTCCTGGGGAGAGGAGTTTATTGACTGAAGGCCAGAAGAGTTTAGAATTATTAATATTATTTTGTTGTAGTTCAAGGTAGAATTTCTTTTTGTCAGATATTACTGCCTTTTTAGTTAAATTTCTAAGCTGACGGAAGTGTAGAAAATCAGGGTTATTTCTGTGGGATCTCCATGAGGCCCAGACTTTATTTCTAGTAAGAATAAGTTTTTTTGTTTCATGGGAGAGCCGTGGTTGGTCGTCCTGACTTGTTTAAACTTGATCTTGACTTCTACTGGCTGAATGGCATTCACTTGCATGAATAGGGCTGGGATTTATTTAATTTGTAATCAGCTCGTCAAACGCAGGACTTACTTTGATAACATAATTTACAAGGAAGTTTTGCTTAGTAGGCTGTCACTTGTCCATGCAAACTGTAAATGGTTTGGAAAAGGGGGGAATAGCTTGGGAAACATACTGATGGATGAGGGCCATTGTAGCACCTGCCTTTCATCCCTCACCTTTTCTTTTCTGAATAACAGATATTTGTTATATTAAATAAAGTATGGGGAATCTCCACAGTCAAAGTCAGGAGTCATGTTGATCTTTAGTGCATGTCTGCATAGTTGTAAATGCTAAACCCATTTAATGAGTGGTCAGCATCATTTTTCTTAATTATCTTTGCTTCCCCTTTTGAACCATCCCTTTATGTAGCTGTTGTTCCCCTGTGCTGTCGTTTGATCTGGGTCCTGTGGAATTTTTTTCCTTGTGTTGTAAAAATTCTTTTGGTCCTTCAGAAAAAAAAACTTTTCTTCTTCCTATTATTATTATTATTATTATTATTATTATTATTATTACTGGAATGTTCAATACCTATTTCTCCTTATTGAGTCCTCACCTTTTGATCAGAGTCACCTGTATGTCTGTTTTCTGTCTCCAAATTCACACTATCATAAGGTTTTGTAGGATAGGCTTTTTTGTCTGCATATTGCTGCATGTCCCTGGCTATTTTCTTTTGTTTTCTCTCCAATGCCTTGACACATTTTGAGTCAGTACCACCTAAACGCTTGTTATAAAACCTCTTCCACTGATCAAAAATTAAATAATTTTTTATAGTTACATTTAAAACTTCTATTCTGGCTATTAAAGTACCATTGTTCATGTCACTAAACCTAATGATTTTGTTCATTAAGTCAAAACCATGCTGGTCAAACATTTCAATTAATTCCTGGTATATAAAATCTGTATATTTTAAACCAAATGGAAATTCAGAAAGCCGGAGCTCTTCCTGAACTATTTTCAGCTCTAAACACTTAGAAAGGTAATCATTGTCCAGTTACAAGGTTTCTAATCTCAATAACTTTTTTCTAACTTAAAAATCAGTTCCCTTAGTGAAATGTTCGCATTTAGTTCATTTTGGTGCACTTGTTGAGTGTTGTTGTTGAAGCTGTAGTGTTTGTTAATCAAATGGTCAATGTTCAATGCAACTGCTTAACTTGGTTCACATTGTTCAACGCCAAACTCATACAAGCTGCTGTGTAAGTTCATTTAGGTACAGTACCTTTTGTATGAGTGGATTCCTTTCAAGTCATTAAACTGAGGGCTTTATTTAAGAGCTGGTCAAATTGTGAGTTTTATTCTGAAGAAGTCTCGATTTGTAAGAGGAAGAAAGTGTTTAAATCGCTGTGTTTTTAGCTGTGTGATGTATTAAACATTTCTTTGTTTTAAACACAGTTTGAGTTCCATTTCTCCACCATTCTGGATATTGGTTAATTAAAGTTCTTAGCTTTGGCCACGTTTCATCACTTTTAAAGTTAGAAAGTTGCTAGAGTTACAGGTTTGTGCATTAGCATGCATTTTCTGAAGAATATAAATTCTGAAACTCAAATTTATGTCATTCTTTAGTGACTTCAGTACTCAATGATTTGCCATAAAACCACAAATTATGTGAGGAACAGACTAAAAATATGAGTAAAAAATCCAGACATTGAGAGGTGTGACTTCCGCAGGTCAGTACAAGTGCCAACTGGCTAGTGAGAAGGTAATGATGGACTTGAGAAGCACAAGAATAAAGGTTTCAGATATTTTAAGGAACTTAGGTCTGAGGCCACCTGATTCAGTTTCACCAAAGTTGGACAGTTACCGTAACATGAACTCATGGATAGAAACCTTATGCATGTCAAAGAATAGTTTCTAAGCTAACCTTCAGACAGATTCATTGTTGACATACACAAAAGCTGAGGAGTGATATAAATATGCACAGGTTGCCATATGAATTGACTACATCATAAAATTTCATAAGGGTTTGGCCATGATATTCAATTCAGGGAAGAAGAGGTCTGCTGTTGACCTGCCTAAAAAGTTGCTAATGTTCCATCAGAAACCATTTTAATTATTTATAATCTTAGTTTGGTGGGTTTTAAGGTAGTTTGTCTTGGTCTGATGAGTAATCCTTTTCTAGAGGTTTCATATATTAAGCAGTATTACATCTACACATGTTCATTTGGAGAGTGCCATGTTCAACCAGAGCAAGGGTCATGGTGTTTAAATTCTCTTGTTATAAAGACTGACCATTGGATTTTAGCTAGTTTTGCAGACAATATTTTGAGCATGTGTTGTGATCACTAGAAAAGATATGAGACTGTGTTGGGGAAGCAGAATGTACCTAGTTGGAACCATTAAGCTGAGTTGGTCTAATAGGAGCAGTTGCAATTTGCCGTACAGAATGTTGTTCAGGAGTAGTTTCTTGATGATTTTTGTGTTTACAGTCCAAACAAGGTTTGAATCTCATAACGGTATAGTATTGCTTCCATTGGTTTGCTTTAAAATGTTGCTGAGAATCTCTGACTGTTGTAGTTTACATTTATATTTAGTTTTAGATGACCCCCCCATCTGATACAAGATGCTGTTTGTATGGTAGGATGCTTTTTGAATTTTATGGTCACTGAAGTACTTTAAAGAAACAGTTTCATACCACTGTATCAAAGTTTCAAGAAGGACTTCTGATACTTTTGATATGTCTGACAGTGATTTGTTACTTGAACAAGCCTCAACAGGCATGTTCACATCTTCTTTTGAAGGAAGTCTGAGTGGAAGAATAAAGTGTCAGTCATGCTGGCATTTTCCCTGAGGCATTGCACATCTATGGAGTACTTACTGTCCACAACACATACACTGTACTCTTTGTAGGCTTCTGCTCCTTACAGGAGGGGTGGGACTGAATGGACAGGGAATGCATCTTCACTTGACTGAAAGGTATTTTTTGTCCGTACATCCATGCCATTTTGTTTCTTAATCCAGCAGCTCATAAGATTTGTAACACACATGCCCAAACTCATTCCCATTGGTGCCCTCATGGGGATTGAGGACCTCTTAATTTGCAGTTCTTCAGCCTTTTGAGATCAGTGTCTCAGTCCAGGTGAAAGATTTGGATGGTCCCATGTCTGCTGCATGTCTTATCTCTGCTGAACAGTCTGCGTATTTGGGAAGGGGCATTTCTTCATTAAAAAAGATTTAGCGTATTTTGTTTTGTAGTTATCTGTCTTGTTGATCCACAACTTGATTTCTCATGTAGAAACCTTCGTTACTTAATCAGTATTCTTTCCGACATTGTTATGATTTCCCCTCACTTACCTCTTCATATCTCATGCTCATTTTCATTGCTTACCCTTGCTCTGGTAAAAGGTCCCAATGATCCTGCATAAAGGCAGCAACCACACAGGGCAAGATGGCTTCAGATCTACTTTCCCCCATTTGCCCTCCAGCAAAAATACTCGATTGGTTGTTGCACCTACAGCTGATGGGTTACATGAACAAGGTTTGACTTTTAACTTGAAACCTGAGTTGAAGAAAGGAAGCAGCTTGTCTAATCTAATTAAAATATTTGCCTACATTCTAAAAGTACTAAATGAAGTTAGAAGTATATTTATTATGACATTTATTATGGGCCCACTCTTGTTTGGCATCTACTTTTCCGAAGTACAAGCAAACACAGGAGGGTTATGGCTGACAAAGTTTGCAGATGACTGCAAACTGGGCGCCATAGTAGAAAACACATCTGACACAGATATCCTTCAGAAGGGTCTCACAGAAACGGATAACTGGTGCCAGAGCCACGGCCTAAAGTTAAATGCCAAAAAATGCATAGTCATACCCTTCGGGAAAAACAAGGTTACCCCTAGCTACCAAATAGGTGGCAATCCACTGAGCACAGAAGAAGTTATCAGGGACCTGGGGACCCAGGTTGATAGTAGTCTGTCATTCGACACCCATGTAGCTAAAGTAGTTAGGAAGACCTTCTACATTGCCCACCTTATCATGAAGGGATTCTCATCTAGATCAAGGGAGGTCATAGTCTCCCTTTACTCATCACTCATCAGACCAATGATTGAGTACAATGCCCCATTCGGAATGTATCTGACCCGACACTTGCAGCAGCTGGAGAGGCCACAAAAGTTCCTCACCAAAAGGATAAAGGGTCTCAAAAATCTGTCCTATGCTGCCCGACTGAAAGAACTCCAGCTCTATTCAGTCGCACCTTGCTCAGAGGTGACCTTTGCCTAACATACAAGGCCATGTCAAACCCAGATTTGATGAATATGCTTCACCTCAAAAATCTAGATCCATCAGAGCCACAAGGGCGGGAGACTTAAACCTCGGCACGGCTATTAATAGGACGTGCTGGAGGGATAGATTCATCACCCAAAGACTCCCTATGCTGTGGAACAAAATCCCGGTACATGTGAGGCAGAGCACCTCGCTGGCCTTGTTCAAGAGAAATCTTGACCAATGGATGGGAGATCGCAGATATACCCCAGGGATTACCTCAGTGTCACTGCTCGACAGAGGCACAGCAAAATAATGGGTATAGTTCCCCATACTAAAGGGGTGGCGTAAGCCACAAAACAATCGGCTAGGCTTGTAAATGCCCTCGGGCAGATAGCCTAGTATGAACCTATGAACCTATGAACCTATCTCAAAGCCTTTTCATGGCATCAGCTTTGAATTACTAATCCAAAACTCCAAGTCTTAAGAATTCATTGTCTATAGATGATTTGAAATTTACCCCATAGGCAGTCCTCAGGGATAAAGCATTAGTTTATTATATTGGAGACAACACACCCATCTGTCTCAGGAGAATGTCCAGGGGTATTAGGATTCTAGTAATTGCTTTGTATATAATAAAAATATAGAAGGTGTGCTTTTGAATTGTACTTATGCACTCAGATAGCATCTGGTTCCATTCCCCAATCTGGCATACTGCTCCTTAACTGTTGAGGATCCCAAAAAAAAAAAGGCCCACAAATTGCTTAGTGATCAAAACTCAGGTCCCATTTCTACACTTCACACCTCAATTCAGCTGAAAAAAGGACATCTGCTTTTAGGGGTTGGGAATTGGTATAATGATTAAGGTGTTTACCTTACAGATACAAGGTTTACTTTTAGGGGTTGGGAATTGGTATAATGATTAAGGTGTTTACCTTACAGATACAAGGTTTACTTTTAGGGATTGGGGGTTGGCATAATGATAATGAGGTTTACCTCACAGGCACAAGGTACAGGGTTTGATTCTCACCTTGCAAATCATGGCTAGGCTTAAAAAGGCCCCTCCGTGGTCATTAGCACAATAATCACATAAGAACTATGAACTAGAACTGTGGCAAATCACTTGCTACAACTTATACATAAAGTGCTGAAGTGCTTCAGTACTAAAACAAAATGTACGAACATTCATTTCTGTACCGAGATTCAGAAATTAATTGAAATGGAATTAATGATCCATCTGCTTCAACTAAGCATGCTCCCAACACCTTGCATCTAGGGTGGTTATAGGATTCTGAAAGAAGACAAATGGTTTGATGATATGGCAGGCTGGAGATAACAGAGGCATTTATCCTACATCACTATATAAAGTCTGAGGTTATGATACCTAGGATTGTTCCTCTTAACCTGAGTTTCAACTATCTCAGAGTTAGTATATGTATGTCACTGGGATATATAAGTCACAATCCTCCCTTAAGTCAATGTTTATGAGGCAAAACCACACGTGGAATTGTTTTATTATCATATATAGTTTTGCAGTTGCTTTATAGGTCTGACCCTTATTTTGATCTACCTGCTCTGTTTATTACATTCTTAACTCCTACATTATTTCCACAGAAAGGGACACAGTCCCAGTGGGATGAAATCAGTCAACAACGTGGACTTATTAAATAAATAGAATGATCTACATACCTGCAGGATGTGTTGTTGCATTGATGGGAGCTGAAAATTAAAGAAGAGAATGAAATCAGTGAACAAGCTATATATTTCCTATTCTCCGGTTCTTGCAGATATTCAAGAATAAATTACTTTTGTTTGAACTGTCACATAAAGGTTGCCACAAAGTGTGTACTATGTGGCACTTAGTGTAACCTTTCTAACTGAATAGATAGCACACGCATTGTGATAGGGATATTCTTGAATTCAGAAAGTATATACAAAGTGTATAGATAGTGAACACTTTGTGATAAACGTTATGAATTTAATGGCATACTTATAGAATAGATAATGACAAAAACATAACAATAATCCACTGAGGATAGTTGCTTCCACCTAAATCTAGTTTCATTTAACAGTCCTAGTACATTTTCTGTTATTTTTCATGCATGTCAGTAGAGGAAATCCAGCTGGAACTAAAGAATGTAAAACTGACACTGACTTCAGAAATATTAAAAAGCAAACAATAAAAACAGTGTTTAACTCGATTTAAAGTTTGTTCTCAAACAGGGCATATACAATAAGTAATGAGCATTATCTGTCTTTTTTATCAAAGAATGATTTATAATAGCTCCTTCCTCATTTTTTTTGTGGATAGTATTTAATATGTTATGGGGGAAAAGTATCTGCTTCTCAAGAGAAAAAAAATGTCATTTATATGCATGACACTAATATATTGTTGGGAACTGATATTTTACATTCGTTAGTGCATAAACAGGTATTATGTATAATAAAGAAACAATCCTGCTAGATCATGACTCCATTTTTAACAAAGGACTACAACTTGTTATTTTGTAAGCTTAATAGGCAGTGTCAAAACTAACTAATCTGAAAAGGTCTGTTAGATCCATTACTTCCAATTTTATAATCTGTATCAAATTCATCATTTAGAATATGCTCATTCTTAAATTTAATATTCAGCACAATGAAAATTAATTTGAATGTGCTTCCTTGAATTTGTCGCCTCACAGTAAGACGCTGTCCGGTTCAATTCTCAGCTAGACCGTCTTCTGCGTGGAGACATACGTGAATGGGCGTGCCTTCGTTGAAGGTTGTGCATCAGGCCTGGCAAGCCAGTACGTAAAAATCAACTGCCAATCATTAGTGGACCGGAGTTCCGCTGTGGCGACCCCTAACCAGGAAAAGCCAAAAGACACAAACAAACAAATTTGCAGAATATGGGTTTACTGTGAAATGCATTCTAATTTCTTCATCTGTGATATGCCTAAACTGAAATTTTGATTTACAGTATAGAAAACAGGGGCCTGAAGTTGTGCACATAACTAAAACCCAAAATGGTTGGCTAATCTTTTGTGATTTCCATATTGAAGCCAAATAACATGATCCAAGCCCATTAGAATTTTACTTAATTCAAGTTATAAACCAGAGTACTTAAAAAGGAAGAAACAAACTGCCTCAATTTAACTACAAATCTTGTTAACATTGCTACAGCATAAGTATAATCCTCAAAATATTGAGGCTGACAGTGTGAATATATGATTAGCCACATGCACACGTGTGTGTGTGTGTGTGTGTGTGTGTGTGTGTGTGTGTGTATATATATATATATATATATATATATATATATATATATATATATATATATATATATATAAATAAAACAATGATATCTCAGAGTAAGTACATGTAAGAAACTGGGGTATATGCAACATGATCCTCCGTCAAGTCAGTGGTAATGAGGCAAAAGTTCATGCAAAATTGTTTTAATATCACTCTAGGAAATGGTTCACAATATTGTTTTGCAGTTCTTTATTTTTCAAGTTGCTTTATAGGTTCATAGGTTGTTACTAGGCTAATAACCACTTGGGCCCTTTCTTACCAGTCTAGTCCAGGAACCTGATTTGGATCTTGAATATCATGGACATCTATATGGGTGGACATGTTAGTAGAGGAGTAACTAAGAGACTGGGGGAATTTTCTTATTGACAGCCTATGTCCATAAGGGAAACGGGGCCAGACCAAGGGCATATTTATGATTTCATGTCCAGTTGTCAAGGATTCATTTGAATAGGATAAACTTGGTTTTACATGGACGAGGAGACTATTCTTTAGTTCAGAGATCCTTTGGGACAGATATCTGTCTCTCCAGTATGCTCTGTTTATCTGATATCTAGTGTTTCTTTTGCTGTTTGTTTTTCGCATGTGCAACAGATCCATTAGGGCTGTGTCTGAGGAACCCTCTAAGACAGGCAAAGATCACCTCTGAGCAGCCTGTAGGCAACTGAATACAGAAACAAAGTCTTTAGGTGATCATTGTAGGACAGGGTATTCATGCCCTCAATTCTCCTGGTGAGAAACCTTTGTTGGCATTCCAGCTGTTGCAATTGTCTGGTTAGGTAGATGTCAAAGGGGGCATTGGACTCAATGATGGGTCTGATAAGGGCTGAGTAGGTTAGTACTAAAACTTCCTTGGACCTGGATGCTATACCCTTCCGTATAAGTTGCAAGACATTGAATGATTTGCTTACTATCTTAGCTATGTGTGTCAAAGGTCGGACTGCTGTCTACATATGTTTCCAGATCCCTTGCTAATGGGTCAACTATTAAAGGATGTTTTAGTAACAGAGTAACTAACTTGTGCTGACAGTTTCCCACATGGTATTATGCTGTATTTCTGGCACTGAATTTTTGGCCATGGCCTTGGCACCAGTCACTTTTAGTTTCATAGTTTCATAGTATAGTACTAGGCTATCTGCCCTGGGGCATTTGTAAGCCTAGCCATAGTGATGTGGCTTTTGCCACCCCATGAAATGGTACAAAAAATGTACAGAATAAATTTAGAATACTGTGCCTCTGTCTAGTAGTGACACAATGAAGGTCCCCTTATATAATAGAATTAGTTTACTGTGCCCCTGTCTAGCAGTGACACAGATGTGACCCCTGGGGTAAACTTACGATCTCCCATCCACTCATTAAGATTTCTCTTGAAGAGAGTCAGTGAGGGGCTCTACCTAATATGAACTGGGATCTTGTTCCAAAGCATGGGAAGCCTCTGGGTTATGAATCTATCCCTCCAGCATGTCCTATTCATACTTGTGCCGAGGTTTAAGTCTTTAGCTCTCATGGTCCTGATGGATTTGGATTTTTTGAGGTGGAGCATGTCCATCAGATCCTGATTGGACAGGGCCTTGTATGTCAGGCAGAGATCACCTCTGAGCAGGTGGTATACTACTGAATAGAGCTGACATTTCTTTAGTCTGGCAGAATAAGACATATGTTGGAGACCCTTGATCCTCTTGGTGAGGTACTTTTGTGGTCTCTCCAGCTGTTGCAAATGCCGGGTGAGGTACATACCAAATGGGGCATTGTACTCAATCATGGGTCTGATGAGGGAGGAGTATAGGGGTACAATGACATCCTTGGATCTGGATGTGAATCCCTTCATGATGAGGTGTGCAAGGTAGAATGTTTTTCTGACCACATTGGCAACGTGGGTGTCAAATGAGAGGTCGCTGTCGACTTGGGTCCCTAGGTCTCTGATTACTTTTTCCGTACTCAGTGGGTTGCTGTCTATGTGATAATTTGTGGGTACTTTGTTTTTCCCAAAGGGGATGACTATACATTTTTTGGCATTTAGTTTAAGGCCGTGACTCCAGCACCAGTTGTCCGTTTCTGTGATGCCTTTTTGTAGGATGTATGTGTCCGCTGGTGTATCAACTATGGCACCTAGTTTGCAGTCATCTGCGAACTTTGTCAGCCACAGCCCTCCCATGTTTGCTTTAACATCTGAGAAATAAATGCCGAACAAGATGGGTCCCAGGACAGATCCCTGTGGGACACCACTTGTGACTGGCTTTGAGTCTGACATTGCTCCAGCGATTTTAACTTTATGGGTTCTGTCCTTTAGCCAGTTTTCAACCCATCTAGTGACATAAGGGTTTACGTTTAAGCTGTTGAGCTTATCTATGATGCCTGAGTGGGGTATTGTGTCGAAGGCCTTAGCCAAGTCCAGCTAGGCTGTATGGACTGCTTTGCCCTCATCAATGGCTCTAGTGACTGTTTCGAAAAAGACAACCAGGTTCAAAAGGCAGGATCTGCCCTTTACAAAGCCAAACTGGGTGGGGTCAAGTGTCTGTAGGTCCCCTATGTCTCTGTTTATGAGTTCCATAATGATTCTTTCCATAGCTTTGCAGACCAGGCTGGTTAAGCTTATGGGGCGGTAGTTTCCAGGGTCTCTAGAGGCACCCCCTTTGTGGAGTGGGACCACTGTTGCTGTACGCCAGTGTTCAGGTACACATCCCGAAGTAAGGCTAAGGTTAAATAGCATTTTTATGTGTGGGTTTAGCTCCTCTTGGAGTTCACGTAACATGCAACCCGGGATACCGTCAGGTCCCATTGATGCTGTGTTTTTAGCTTTGTTTAGGGCGGTTCTCACTTGGACATCTGAGATGACAGGGAGGTTACATTCAGCTGGGATAAGTATTTCTTCTTTTGGGGGTGAGGGAGGAGAGAAGTTTGCACTGAACCTGTCAGCCAGAATGTCGGCAATATCTGTGGGTTCAGTGTATTTTTTGTTGTTGTGAACCAAGTCTGAGCATATCTGAGGGTTTCCGCCCAGGTTTCTAACATAGCTGAAGAAGGCTTTGTGGTTATCTTTAGTGTCCTTAGCAATTTTTCTCTCAAAGTTAGCCTTGGATGTTTTTATGAGAGAACGTAGTTTTCTGCTAATGTTGATCAGAGATGTCTTCCCTTCATGGGATTTTGCTCTGACGTGCAGTAGCTTCCTTCTTTTGTTATACAATTTGTTAATGGCTGAGGTCCACCAGACAGGATGCTTGCCTTTGGTGGAGAGGGACTTGGATTTATTTGGGATTGCATGATCCATGTATTCTTGGAGATGTCCATAGAAAGCATTTGTGAAGGATTCGGCATTGTGTGATGTGGTATCCACTGGCACAGTGGGCTTAAAGGATACCATCTCAGTCTTAAGAAGAGTGAAGTCTGCTTTTGAGAAGTTTTTCACTGTGGTCTTTTGTGCTGGGGGTGGAGGTGGGATATGCATATCCAGGGTGATTAGTTTGTGGTCAGATCTCACTAGTGAGGGGTATACTTCCGGTGTGGATCATTTTGTCCCCATGTTTGTGATGATCAGGTCTAGTATATTATCTCCCCTAGTGGGAGAGGTGATTAGTTGTTCCAGTGCATTTGAATTTAGGAATTCCAGGAACCTTTGGGCTAGGGTATTAGGGCTAGAATAATGTTATACCAGGTTATACCAGGGAGTTCTTTTCACAAAGACCTCATTGAGGCCTTTGACCAATGTGGGCATAATATTGTGAAAGCAATTATTAAAAAGAACAACGAGGAACTGTCTATTTTACAACAGGACATTTCTGTATATTTTAAACGCATGTCTGACGATTTGTTATTTGACTCTGGCAAATGTCATGAAATTAGAAGGGATGTGGATTCACATTGTGAAACAGTGTTGAACCGTAAATATAAGAAACTAAGAAGGGATTTGTTAGAGTATGAACAGGGGCGACAATACCCTAGTCCTCCTCCATTTAAATGGCAATCTTACCATCAAGACCCCGAGCAGGGTTTCTCTTCTTACAGTCCTTCCAGGGACGTCCCTGAGGAACATAGGAACATTGAATCCCCCCATGGTGAAACCCATGAAGTATTTGGGGATGGGGAACCAGCTCTGCGTAGGTCAGAACGCATACGTCAGCAAGGGCAGCAACCCCCTAACAATTGTCACCCTTTAGAATGAGCCCCCCTAGCACAGAGAGGGGGAGGGGGGTTCACTTGGGGGTGGAAGAGAAACCAGAGGCAGAATTGGTAAACAATAACCAGCATGTTGTTACAACATTGGGACAATACACCTTACATACCTACAACAACTATCATATTTATAATTACAGTGATTTTGTCATCTCGGATCATTGTTTTCAGTTGTTTACCAAGGGGTTCAAATTTGTCCCTAAAAAACACAGCAATCTAATTCATGCTATTCTAGATCTTAAGCTCTTTACCTGTAAACTAAACTTGGAACATCTATTGGGTAATTCCAACGGTACTCCTGGTTTCTTTTTGAAAAAATCAAGTACCTTCAATCCCCCCCTTCACCCACAACTCAAAAACTTGGAGAAAAGGATTGAGGGGAGGTTTAGGAAGGAATTGGGGTTGGACCATTTGGTGGCCAATTTAACTTCCCAAGAAAGACAACTCCTTGAACAACTTAGTGGTGATCCCACCCTAAGGGTCATGGAACCGGACAAGGGTGGGGGGACGGTCATTATGGACTGTCTTGTCTACCAGGGTAAAATGTATGACATTTTACACGACCATCAAAAATACACCTCTGCCTCCTTGAATGAAATCAATGTGTCCTACCACAAGATAGATCTAGTTGTTCAGGACTTGCTGGATCAGGAAGTCATTGATTTTCAAACCTACACTTTTCTTTCCAACACGGAACCCAGGATACCATCCATTTTCGGGATACCCAAGGTGCACAAAAACCCCCTGGATCCACCATTAAGACCCATAGTAGCATCACAGGGTTCGAAGACCCACTCCATATCAAAATTTTTGGACTGGAGACTGAAGGAGTTATGGGGGAGAGAGGAGTATATTCTCAAAGACTCTTGGGCCTTTTTGCGTGGTGTTACCCCAGATTTATTTGAACCCAATATGGTATTTCTAACCATTGACGTGGTGGACCTTTTTTCTGTTATTCCTCACGAACTGGGTCTTGAATGGTTAGAAGATGCCCTTTGGGAATGTCCCCAGATCACCAACAATGATGTGCATGCTATCACCGAGTTGTTGGGTCTTGTTTTAAAGAACAATTTCGTGTTCTTTTTGGGTGAATATTTCCATCAAGTGACAGGTGTTTCCATGGGGGCGAATTGTGCACCCACTTACGCTGACATTGTTATGCACATATGGGAAAAGAAATACATCTTGGACAGCCCCTTTTCAAAATTCTGGAACTTCTATTGTAGATTCCTTGATGATATTTGTATTTTTTGGACGGGACCCGTAGATGACATTGGGAAATTTATTGATTACATACATACTACTACAAACTTTTTAAAGTTTACACATCATATTTCCCAACACAGTGTTAATTATCTTGATGTGACAATAACTGTGGGTGACTATGGGTTTAAATCTAATGTTTATCGTAAACCTACATTTTCCAATGGTTATCTACACTATCAGAGTTCCCACCCCAATTTTCAAAAAAGGGGGATTCTTAAGGGGCAATATGTCCGCATTTCTCGGATGACCTCTCTTGATGAGGATTATCACCAAGAATGTGGTATATTGCAACATCTATTTTTGGAAAGGGGTTACCCCGTATCGCTGATTAAGGCTGTGCAAGAGGAGGTAACCTTGGCAAGGTCATCCAGATTTGCTCCCATTTTAGGTACAATTGGTGTTAGTACTGAAGATGGTCCGACAGTTAACAAGACAGACCAGTATTTTGGTAGTTTTACATTTATTACAGAGTTTAGTGGAAATGCCTCCCATGTAAGAAACATTGTCGAAAATGAATGGGGTATGTTTAGGGAATTGACAGATCTAGACATTTTTAAGGACAGAGACATCAAAACTGTATTTAGGAGGGGTATGAATATTAAAAAAACCCTGGAAAAACAAGATGTTTCCATTCAATATTCTAGAACCAATACAGGCACTTTCAAGTGTGGCCATTGTTCCTCCTGCAAGTATATTTTGCAAGCCAGTCATGTTTACTTGGAAAGCAGAAATAGGGATATTAAAGCAAGGAGTCATCACAATTGCAAGTCTGGTGGTCTAGTCTACCTGGCAACATGTCAAAAATGTCCAGCGTTTTACGTTGGAAAAACCGAAAGGTTACTTTCCAGGCGCATATATGAACACATTTATGACATTTCCAAGTGTAAAAACACCAGTGCCTTATATAAACATACCACCTCATGTGTAAATGCCAAATTCCTATTTTTTGTCCTAGAGGTAGTCCAAAAGGACATTAGGGGGGGCCCATGGGAGGCACGATTGGCCCACAAGGAAACATATTGGCAGATTTTGTTGGAAGCAAACAAATCCCCTGGTTTAAATGAATCCATTTCAATAGTGCCATACTTGAAAATTAAGGCGCAGTATATAAAATAAACTACGCCCAATGAGTTTTTATATTCAGTATATATACATATATTTTTTTGTAAACACATTTTTTGCATATTTTGTAATGTAATAGGCTACCTGAAATTGTTCCCTGTTTTTTATCAAGTTTTTTATCAAGTTATTTACTCAAGTTTTTTATTTTGTGTTACTATGATGTATGTAACTCAGGATGCAATATTGACATTTTGCTTATAGTGTTAGTGTATATACATTTTTTAGAAAAATGTCTTTTTGAAATTATGTTTTTAGACTTATTTTATTTTAATTGACTAATTAATTAATGAATTAATTGCTTGGGTAAGGTATTTAAACTGTGTGGAAACAGGAAATTGTTTTATCTGATGAAGTCTTACTGAGAGACGAAAACGTGTGTGGTGCTTATTGCTGGAGTTTGTTACACGTTAATAAATTGTTGGTGGACTATTCGTGCCTGATTGTGAGCCTTTTTGCCCGGATTGCTACTGGACCGGTGTGGCTGCTTTTCTTTTGTGAGGGCTAGAATAATGTACCCAATCTATGTTTGGGTAGTTGAAGTCTCCCAGTATGATGGTATTTTGTGATACATTCATATCCTCCAATGTCTTCAGGAAGGCTGAGTGGGGTTCTTGAGATTGGGAGGGTGGTCTGTAACATGCTACCAGTTGTATAGAAGTTTTGCCTATGGTTAGTTGCACCTGTATGGTCTCTGGTGCTTCATGTGTTGCTACTAACCTGGAGGTGTGGGTGTCCTTGATGAATATGGACACTCCCCCTCCCTTTGTGGTTTGGCCCGGGTATTGGGGCCGAAAAGCATGATACGAGGTATAGCCTGGTAGTGCTGGGGTGCTCTCAGGAGCCTTGAACCAGGTTTCAGTTACTGCACAGACGTCAATGTTCTCCATGCTGAGGAGTGCATCAAGTGCCTGCATCTTGAGATTTAGACTTCTGGCGTTGAGCAGCATTACCCTTAGTTTTTTTCCATTTTTGTTTTCTAAGGAGGTGGGTTTGTCTTTTGAGCCTTGCCTAAAAAAGGCACTATGGGGGTGGCAAGAGCCTTAGCCAATATCCGGAAGCCCAGTGGTGACAGGTGTAAGCCATCCCTTGCAAAGCAGCGTGGTTTGTTCAACATGTCATCCCAGGCAGACAGACATTGGATCCCCTTAGAATGACACCAGTACTTGAGCCAATTATTAAAGCTGATCATCTTGTCTTTGTATTGTGGTATCATTCTTGGTGAGGGCAAGATGCTGCTCAGGGTCAGGGTCATACCAGCCTGGGCTACATAATCGGAGAGCTCCTCTATGTCTCTTTTCATGTAGTCCATGGAGGTACGTCTCAGGTCATTCACACCAGCATGGACAATGACGGAGTCATATTTGTACTTGCTTTGGAGTGACTTGAGTGCATGTGTTATGTGGCGGATCCTAGCTCCCGATAGACAGCTCACAGTCACCCTCTCCTTGTTCAACCTGGTCAGCGGGACATCAGTGTGTCTGACTATAGAGCCACCTATTACTAGTGTATCAGGCATGGTGTTTGGCCTTAAGGGCTGTGATTGGTTGACACACTGATTTATTGAAGTATGTGTTGCATGTGTTTTGTTTTGAGGTGGTGGATTTTTGGATGTCTGCTTTGGGAGCCTCTGTTGTTTTGGTAAGTTTTTTATTAGATCCTCCGAGTATGTCTTTGTGTTTTTATGTGTTTGGTTTGCAGTTGTGGTAGGTCTATGTGGGACTGGGATTGTTGTGTGTGTGGTTACCATCTCTTCCTGTCTGGTCATGCCAGCCCTGAGTTGAGAGAGTTCAGCCTCCAGTTTGGCTATATAGTTGCATCTCTCACATGTATTTGTGTTTGTTGGGAGGAGGAGAGGGTTGTCTGTGTACATGAGACAATTGTCGCATTGTCTCAAGATACCCAGATTGACCAGCTGAACTGGAGAGGACGCCAGTAATCTACCACTCGACATGCTAGAACAGTATAAGGGAGTGCTGTACCTTTAAGGGAAGTGGATATTCACAGGGGTGGTAAGTAGATGTAGTGCTTTACTTAGTACGAGAGTAATTACTTAGTAGAGAAGTATTGAGAACAAGTGCTAGGCTTATAATATAGTGAGTAGTCTGATTATAATAAGAGTAGAGCTTCCTTAAGGGAAAATTTGAAGAGCAGACCTGGCGGCGCCAGAAGAAGTTTAACCGGCGCTGCGCTATGCGCACAACTGTGCAAAGCCGTGCAAACGCGGATTTTAAACAGTGAACTACAAAAGAGCTAGAAATGGTCCAAAACAACCAATTACTTCAGCTTCTTGTGCTGAGGTCACTTCCTACAGGGACAGGTAGGCTGCTCAAGACTCCCCACTCCCACTGGTGAGCAAAGAAACTTCCTTCTATCCAAGTAAGGTAATGGACAACACAGGAACTACACCACAGCCCAGAATACAGCAATGCCTGTAAACTGGTCTAAACTAGTCTACATTAAATACTCTTGCAAGATGTTGGTGTCTTGGAAGGACTCTATAATCGCTTCCAATTTTACACTCATCTGTGAACTGGGTGAGCCAGACGCCTTGAACATTAACCTTGACTTCTAAGAAGTAGATGCAAAACATGAGCAGGTCAAGCAGGAAGCCCTGGGATACTCCACTGCTGACCAGTCTGTTGGTGGAGATGTTGCCACTGATCCTGACTTCTCAGGTCTTATCTGTGAGTAAGACAGCAATACAACAAGTTATGCAGCAATTTATGCCAAGCTCATAGAGCTTGCCAAAAAAGCCTGAGTGGGGTATTGTATCAAATGCCTTGGCCAGGTCAAGATATGTAATATGCACTGTTTTACCCTTGTATATTGCCTTGCTGACCCTCTCAAAGAAGCCTACCAGGTAAACTAGGCATCACCTTCCCTTAACAAAGCCTAATAAGGATGGGTCCAGTGTCTGTAAGTTGCCAGTATCCTTGTTTATCATTTCCATGATAATTTATTCCATAGCTTTACATATTAGACTTGTTAGACTGATGGGTCCACAGTTCCCTGGGTTGGTTGATGGTCCCCCTTGTGGAGGGTAATGACTGTTGTTGTGCTCCATTCACTTGGAATGTAGCCTGCTTTGAGGCTGTAGTTGAAGAGTGCCTTAGGTAGTCCTGATAAGTCATGTTTTAGACTGTTCCAGAGGCAATGGAGATGTTGTCGGGACCTGTACAGGTGGTGTTCTTGGGTTTAATGAGTGTTTCCAGAATTTAGTCCTTGCTAATAGGGGTGGGAAATATACTGAAAGGAATTTCACCTGGAGGACCTCTGGGTGAGTGGGGGTAAAGTCTAAGCTAAATTTATCAGGCAGTAGATTTGTTACATCACTCTGATTGGTGAAGGTGGTACCTACTGTTCACCACCAGTTCAGCACACTGCTATGTGTTAATTTTAAGGTTCCAGTCATAGATGAAGAAGGCCATTTGATTGTCCTTAGCTTGCAAGGCTATCCTGGCTTTGTAGCTGGCCTTGCTAGACTTAATTAGACCTCTTAGTTTCTTGTTTAATTGTAGAAGGAAGCACTTGTCTTTAAGGGAGTTGTTCCTCCTGATTTTGGCCATAAGATTTTTTCCTTAAATTATATGCCCTGTTTAGGTGAGGTTTCCACCAGTGGGGTTTATCTTTAGTGCTTGTTTTGGGTGAACTTCAAGTAGGTAAGGCAGCCTCTATGCAGCTATTCACATTTGTATAAGGATTCTGTGCATAATTCCACATACAGTGGATATAAAAAGTGTACACACATCCCTGTTAAAATGCAATTTTTTGTGATATAAAAAATGATACCACAATAAATAAATTCAATACTTTTCCCAACTTTAATGTGACCTATAACCTGTACACATCAATTGAAAAACAAACAAATCTGTTAGGGGAAAAAATATATAAAAAAAATGTACAATAAGCTGGTTGCATAAGTGTGCACACCCTTAAACTAATACTTTGTTGAAGCACCTTTTGATTTAATTACAACATTCAGTCTTCTTGGGTACACACCTGCCATCAAGTAAAGAGACTCTGATTAACCCCATATAAAGTTCAGCTGTCCTAATAGGATTTTCCTGACATTTACTCAGGGAGTAATAGTTCCTAACTGTTAATGGTTTATCTGGGATTTCCAGGTTGATTTTTACTTCAAAGCAGACAGCTTTATAATTCAACCTCACAAGTGGCAACGTGACATGGGGGAGGGGTGATGCTCTCTCATGTTGGTGAGTACCAGATCCATTATGCTTGATCCTCCAGTTGGAATTTGTACTGTCTCTTCCAGGGTGTCTGTGTTAACGTTAAGGAACAGTTGTGCCTCTGAGTCTGAGGCAGTGTAGGTTTCCCATTCTCTAGAGGAGTAGTTAAAGTCACACATGAATAGGGTGTTTGGCTGGATAGTGAGTGCCTCTAGAAGGTTTAAGTAAGAATCATGAGACTACATGGCATAGATGGTGACCTATAGTTAGCCATGTGATAAGGGACCTTATCCATAGTGACTTGCACTTAGTTGATCTCCATGGTATTATTCTGTTTAACCAAGCTAGAGGTATGCTTGTTGCTAACATAAATTGAAACACCTCCACCTTTGGAAACAGTCTGTGCTGTTGTTGGACTAAATGTGTGGAAGGCACTATAGCCTTGCACTCTGGCAGTGCTTAGAGTAGTTTCTATGGCTTTAAACCAAATCTTGGTCTTGGCACAGATGTCTATATTCTCCAGAGTAAGGGGGGCTTGAAAAGTGTGTTTTTATGTTTAGAATCCTAGCATTGAGCAGTAACACCATATAGTTGTTTAGGAACTTTTTCTCTCTTTTGGTATTTTTTTCTCTTTTTGGCATTGCTTAGAAAAGGCTATAAGGGAGTGTATAACATTTTAGCCAATATCCAAAAACCTAGGGACGAGAGGTACAGCTCATCCTTGGTAAAGCAGCATGGAAAATTGAACATGCTTTCCAAAGCTAATAGATATTGGATCCCCCTGGAGTGACACCAGAAACAAAATCAGTTATTAAAATCAATCAATTTATGTTCATACTGTGGCATCATCCTCAGTGAAGGTAGAATTCTGCTCAGTGCAAGGCTCATGCCTGTCTGTGACACACATATTGAGAGAGACATTATGTCTCTTTTTCATATAGTCCAGTCACGTACATCTCAGTTCATTTATATCCTCATGGACTGTGATAGGATCATATTAGTACCAGGGGTGCTGTGACATGAGTGCATGCGTGATATTGCAGATCCCGGCTGTAAATAGGCAACTGACCATTATCTTCTCTTTGTGCAACCAGGTGAATGGGGCATCTGTTTGTCATACAATGGAGTTCCCATTAACAAAAGTATTAGGTACAGTACATGCTTGCCTTATGGGCTTTTGTGTTAGGGAAGTATTGGGTGTAGAAAAAAAAGAATATGCCCAAGTGCCAGAAAAACCACAAATCCAAGTAAAAAGCACTTGTAGGAAATCAGGCTGCAGACTGAAGTTCAAAATTTAATAAAGGTGCCAAAAGCACATTAACGCCAAAAACACTCCACACTGCGTTTTCGTTTTCAAATAACTTCATCAGATCACATAAAACACACTATGCTAAGCCCTTAAATACCATTAATATAATTGCCTAATTAATTAACTGACAATTAATTACTCTCAACTACTCTTTTAAAGAAATATATATATACTTTCAACAAGAAATTCTACTGATCTACATAAAATCTGTGTTTAAAAATTTTCTACATCAAGATATAAGAAATCTGTGGCATAATATGTAAACTTAAACATAAATATATATATATATACTTATATATTATGAACAATTTTGAATAAAAGAATTAAATACAAATCACTGATAAATAGTACATACATTGAAACTGGTACTATGGCACCATCTATAGGAAGAAACCTGTACAAAAAAATATATAAGAAAGAAAGAATATGTAAAGAAGGGAAATAGTTCCAATAAAAGGCATTCCCGACGATGTTTGGGGTACCTAAGGTACACAAGAATATAGTTTGTCCCCCTATGCGCTCAATAGTGGCTTCAGAGAATTCAGTGACAGCACCTTTAGCAAAATGGTTGGACACTAAATTAAAGGTACTCTCAAATGTTGGAAGTGGAATTTTGAAAGATTCATGGGAATTATTACAACAGCTTTCCCCAGAGGTTTTTGATAAAGATTTGACATTTTATACTATTGATATTGTTGATTTGTTTTCATCTATACCTCATGATGAAGGTATGAAGCTGTTTGAAGAAGCGTTGATTAATTATGGGAAATTTGACAATAATGAGTTTTATCTGCTTCTTAAAATGATGGATGTTGTACTTCCAATAATTTTATCCATTTTGAAGGGGAATTTTTTAAACAAATACAGGGGGTAGCTATGGGGGCTAGGTGCTTGACGTATGCTAACATAATCCTCTCTACTTGGGAGAACAAATATGTAATAAATTCAAGTTTTAGTTCATGTTAGAAACTATATAAGTGATTCCTTGACGACATGTGTTTTTTATGGATGGGTACAGATGATGAATTCCAGCAGTTTTTTAAACATATTTCACAATCAACGAGTTTTCTAAAATTTACTTATCAATGTGACATGAATGAATTAAAGTTCTTGGATATTTATGTGGGTAAAAGTGAAGATGTTTTTTTCTCGAAGTTATATAGAAAGACAACCTACTCCAATTCATACTTAGCATTTGAAAGTTCGCACCCCTATCATCAGAAGAAAGGGATAGTTAAGGGGCAGTATGTTAGAGCAAGTAGAATGACATCGAGGGAAGCTGATTTTAATGGTGAATGTGATACGTTGTATAAAATGTTTGTGGATAGAGGGTACCCACCAGGAATGGTTAAAAACATCGAGAAGGAGGTTAAGGCGGGTAGAGAGGCGAGATTTGAACCCATCTTAGGTAAAGGTAAAATAAAGGTTTCACCTCAGAATACCCCCTGTAACCTTGAAAGAGAAAACAATTTCGTAACAGATTATTGTGGACAAGCTGTCCAGATTAGGAAGATTCTTGAAGAAGAATGGACCAAATTTAGTGAACTATCAGAACTTAATTATCTTTTTGTGGAACCATTGAGATGTACCTACCATAAAGGTAGAAATCTGAAAGCTATTTTAGAAGGGAATAAAGGAATGAACAATAAAAACAATAGAAAGAAAGTAGGTACTTTTAAATGCGGTAAATGTTCCCAATGTCCCCATATATGTGTAAGTAATGCAATTTATGTGAAAAGTAGGGATATTTTTATAGAAAGCAAGTATTTTTCAAATTGTGATACATATGGGATTATTTATATTGCCCTATGTAAAGTATGTGATGCATTTTATGTTGGTAAATCCGAAAGGAAGCTAAAAAACAGGATTTATGAACATTACTATGAAATTAGAACAAATAATCCAAAAAATGCATTATATAGACATAAATTGGATTGTCCCTCAGCCACCTACAACTTTTTTGTCTTGGAAGTAGTAGAGAAAGACATTAGGGGTGGCCAGTGGGAGACATCAATAGAGTATAAGGAGTTATTATGGCAATTATTTTTGGAGGCCAACAAACTCCCAGGCCTGAATGATGTGATTTCAATAACTCCAGTACTAAAAATAAGGGCAGCTAAGTTGTAAGTCAATTATGGAATATTTTAGTACAGATTTTAGACCTCTATGTGTATTTTTAGATATGTTTTTATATCTATTTATGTGTATATTTTCTATATATTTATATTTTTTACATTTTTAATATATTTAATATATTGTATATTTATGTATAGAGATAGATAAGCTGGTTCGATTTTGAGACATATTAAGACATTTGTATAGTAAGGAATGCCTTTTATTGGAACTATTTCCCTTCTTTACATATTCTTTCTTTCTTATATATTTTTTTGTACAGGTTTCTTCCTATAGATGGCGCCATAGTACCAGTTTCAATGTATGTACTATTTATCAGTGATTTGTATTTAATTCTTTTATTCAAAATTGTTGATAATATATAAGTATATATATATATTTATGTTTAAGTTTACATATTATGTCACAGATTTCTTATATCTTGATGTAAAAAATTTTTAAACAGATTTTATGTAGATCAGTAGAATTTCTTGTTGAAAGTATATATATATATTTCTTTAAAAGAGTAGTGGAGAGTAATTAATTGTCAGTTAATTAATTAGGCAATTATATTAATGGTATTTAAGGGCTTAGCATAGTGTGTTTTATGTGATCTGATGAAGTTATTTGAAAACGAAAACGCAGTGTGGAGTGTTTTTGGCGTTAATGTGCTTTTGGTACCTTTATTAAATTTTGAACTTCAGTCTGCAGCCTGATTTCCTACAAGTGCTTTTTACAAGTATTGGGTGTAGGCTTATGTGAGATGCTTGCTGTTCCATTTTGGTGTGTGTTTTATTGATTGTCGATTATCAGTGTTGCTATTAGGTAACTTTGCAGGTCTTTGAGATTTGGAAAATTTTCTTTTAAGCACCTCAGCATAATACAGTCTGTGTGTGTGTGTGTGTGTGTGTGTGTGTGTGTGTGTGTGTGTGTGTGTGTGTGTGTGTGTGTGTGTATTGAGTGGGATGTGTGAGAGATGTAGAGTTTTAGTGTGGCTATTCTTGATAACCTCATTTGTATGCAAAATTCTGGCCTCCAAGAAAGTTGTGTATTTACATTTCTCACACACTGTTGTAATTTCTTTAATTAATAACTGCTTGTTTGAAAACACGAGACAATTACGACATTGCCTTAGGATGCCTAATTTACTAAGCTGGCCACCAAGACATTTGGAAATTTCATTTCCACATTGTCTGGTCCTGTAAAAAGGTGAGGATAAAGCATTAGGTTTTAACATGGGTCACTTAGGGTAGTTTCTAGGGTTAAGGGCAAGATGTTGTATAATGCTAGGCTATGGAAGTGCTATTCAGTGGGCAAATGAGGTGTTCTAAGCGAAATTCTGCACAATACCACTCTGCTTAACAGGTTTTGGATGTAATCCTAACTTTGCAGGGGAAATTTTAATGTCTCAGCATTTGTTACTATACACCTCTGTGCACTGGGCAGCTTCACACAAACTCTCCTAATTTACAGCAAAGAAAAAAATTAAAAACTAACTCCTGTACCCTCAAGCCAATAAATAACCATACTTTGAGCTCACTGGATTGTTTCCCCACTCAGAGGCCAAGTAAATACCTTCTGCCACAAAATAGTTGATCCTGGACTTTCTTAATGTAAAAACATACCAAAAGTGAATATTAAACAACTAGGTCCCTGCCTATTTCACTCTTCTGAAAGGCAAATTGGGTATAAACAGAACTAGAAAAACAGAGAAATGATGATTAAATACATGGTTTAAAATGTTCAAAAATGGCAGTGTCCACTGTATAAAACAAGTGCAGCAAATCAATAAAATAGTTTTATCTTAGCCAGGATGGCTTTGAATGCAGTTAAACCACTTGAAAAGCATGGCTGAGCTCTGTGGAAATGAGCACAGAGCTTTGCAAAATTGATTAATTTTTTGTGTCTTTTGGCTTTTCCCAGTTAGGGGTTGCCACAGCGGAACTCCGGTCAGCTAATGATTGGCAGTAGATTTTTACGTGCTGGCTTGCCGGGCCTAATGCACAACCTTCAACGAAGGAATGCCCATTCACGCATTTTGCCACACAGAAGACGGTCTAACTGAGAATTGAACAGGGAACGTCTAACTGTGAGGCAAGAACCCTACCGCAGCACCACCACCGCAAAAGCTTGACAACTGTTTCATATGTCCTGTAGCTAATAAACAACCACACTTTGAGCTCCCAAGATTATGCTCCAACTCAGTGAGACCAAATAAACACCTTCTGCCACAAGACAAATGATTCTGGAAATTCGTAGTATAAAAACACAGCAAAAGTAGCACCCAAGTGCTCATCAAACAAAAAGTAATCCCTGGCTAATTTACCCTTCTGTGAGGCAGTTTGGAAGCAAATGGAAGTAGAAAAGCCACTAAACAGGGACATAATGGTTTTTACACTATAAGGACTGCTGAGCGAATAAAGGCAAATTAATCCAAACATATCCAGAAAGCATAAAAGCACACTCAAGTCACCACAGAAGAACAACAGTTTAATAATGCACTAGCTATAACACTTTCACTCAAAGCTTTATCAGGTGTGAAATAAGTGTAATAAAATCAAAACTCTTAACATACAAAATCTTTGAGTAAGCGTCACAGCTAGTGGATTGTTAAACTGGTTTGTTAAACTATCATTTTTCTGTTGTGATTTGAGTGTTCTTTTGTGCTTTCTTACATGATGATTTTTGCCACAAAATTAAATAAATGCTTTAAACAGATGCTCAAAACAGTAGCAATCATGCTATAAAGCACGTGCAAGTTCAATAAATCAAGAATATACTGTTCTCTAAGCCCGGATGGCTCTGAATGCAGTTGAAATATTTGAAAAGCATTGGTGAGCTCTGTGGAAGTCAAATAAAATGTCTCACACTTGTGACAGAAATTTTTATTTTGATCTACTTGAGGAAAAATCAATTATCAGTTTCTACACTGGATTCCCAAAATGGTTGGTTGACTCTTGTGAATCCTACATTTAAGTCAGGTAACATGATCTAAGCTCACCAGAATTTTACTTATGGATCACTTGAGACACTCTTTTTTTATGCTTTTAAATGAAAATTTTTTTATGTTGCTCCACAGTAATATGATCCTCAAATCTGTGAGGTGAATATATGAAAATATGTATATATGTGTGAGTGTATATATAAATACACACACACACACACACACACACACATATATATATATATATATATATATATATATATATATATATATATATATATATATATATATATATATATATATATATATATATATATATATATATATATAAAATGGGTCTAGGACACATGCTCGACTAGCATATGTCCGAATACAAAACATCAAACATACATACACAAAAGCGCTTAACATCGAAAAGTGCTTCTGTGTATGTGTAGTTTCGCCCCCCCCCTGCACCCCCATTTGGGAGGCAGTGCCCCCCACACCCCCCTACTTTATTATTCTCTCTCCGAGATCGCATTACAGTGGGCAAAAATGAACTTTCCCCTTACCTGTACTGTAGTCTGATCTATGAAACAGGCACACATACATGGAAGCACTTGTCGATGTTAAGCCCTTTCATGTATGTGTGCTCGATGTTTTGTGATTCGGACATATGCTAGTTAAGCATGTGTCCGGATCCCATATATATATATATATATACATACACACACACACACATATATACGTATATATAGATAGATATTTTTTTTTTTGCTTTTGTTTACTAGATTTGTCTAACTGGTTTTAGTCAAAAATCCCTTTTTAGTGGAGGCCCTAAAAAAGCTCTATCATACTACAAACATTTTTAAAGATACATTCAATAAGATACTTAAGAAGACATTAAATAATACATGTTAATAATTACACATACAGTTAATGATTAGAAGACATTCATATGAAAGTACAGGCTGCTATTACAGTATAAAAGATACTTATGTATTAGTAGATTTTGAACATTGAGCATTTGAAGAGGTGAAAGTGGATTTGTCAAACAGATAATTGCATACCTCTCAAGTGTACCTCATTACGTGGAATGTACCTCATTTGGGGGTCTTAAAAAGTTCATTTTCTTCAAATTTCCACATTGAAAGGCTCTGACACACATTCAGTGTTAGGAATTTTTTTAAGTGAAATCCATGGTAAATAGAAGTGAATCATATTAATTCATTAAAAGATCTTCTTTACAAGTAAAACCAGCATATTTTAACCATCCTATGACCTTCCTAGTTGAAGTTGTTAGTAAGCCATTGGTATGTTTTCCACATTTTGACCATTTGTTCCACATTATCAGGGCTAGTGTTCCTCATTTTGGAGATGGAAGGTTGAGAGCTATGGATAATTTGTAATTAGTGCTTAGAAATGCAAAGAAATTGAGGTGAGGGAAAGCTCTTGGTAGGGAAGAAGACATTGATATTTTTAAGAAGCAGGGGGTAAAGCAGGTTGAGACACAATCATATACATTGCTGATAATGTTTATATTAGAAGTATATAGGTGGAGATGAGCAGTGTCACAAGATAGTGACTGTAGCTGGGAGATGCTATTAAACTGTTCAGGCATAGGTGAGGACTGATTGTTGGGTGTATGATTCTGAAAGTTGAGAAATGGTTTGATGATATGGCAGGCTGGAGATAACAGAGGCATTTATCCTATATCACTAAATAAAGACTGAGATTATGATACATAGCATCATTTCCTTTAGAGTGTGTTTCAACTATATCAGAGTTATTACATGCAGTTCACTGGGATATATATGTCACAATCCTGCCTTAAGTCAATTATGAGGCAAAAGCCAACAGGGGCAAAGACCTACTGGAATTAAATCTGGCAACAAGGTAAATTTATTAAATAAATGATGGTCTTCATATCTGGAGAGTGTGTTGTTGTTGAAATCATGGAAGCTAATTCTTAAAGAAAATCAAGTCAGAAAAGAAAACTTTCTAGTTCTAAAAGATACTCAACTATTAACTATGTATTTCTACTCTGCAGTTCTTGCAGATTTTCAAGAATAAATTATATATTTTGTTTGAAATATCATGTCCCATATAGAATAATGAGAAAAAAATAAGTCATCAGACAGCAACTGAAAATGGATACTACCATCTAAATCTAGTTGCACTTAAATATTTAGTAGAATTGCTAGCTATTTTTCATACAATGTGGTAGAGTTATGCCAGCTTAAGTATGAACATTTTAGATAGCTATAGCATGTAAAACAGACACTGACTTCAGAAATATTAAAAGGCAAAAAATGCAATCACAGTTAACTGGATTAAAGTTTGTTCTCCAGGAAGGCATATATGACAGGTGCTCTGGGAGCATTACCTGGCTTATTTATCAAGGCATGCTTTATATTTCCTTTCTCTCTTTTTATGGGGAGTATTTTAGATCTGAATCTCCTGACAAGATAGTATTTTTCCATTGCTTTGCTTGAAAATGTTGGTGAGAATCTCTGGCTGTTGTAGTGTACATTTATGTTTAGTTTTAGATGACCCCCCTCCCCCAGTTTGATAAAGAGGCTGTTTGAATGGTAAAATGCTTTTTGAATTTTATGGTCACTGAAGTACCTTGAAGGAGCAGTTTCATACCACTGTTTCAAAGTTTCAAGGGGGACTTCTGGTACTTTTGATATGTCAAATGGTTGTTTGTTACTTGTTTTTATGAAGGGGTAAAACCTGAGAGGAAGAATAAACTGTCAATCATGCTAGCATTTTCCCTGAGGCATTGCACATCTATAGAGTACTAAAATCTTCTGATGAAATCCCTAATTCTGTCCTGCTCCAGACCTCCAACTGATAAATTCCTCTCTTTGTCAAATTTTGGACAGTAGGGTGTGCCAAAATTATCTGTTCTGTGTAACACATAGGCCGTAGTCTTTATAGGCTTCTGCTCCTTGCAACAGGGTAGCAGTGAATGGACAGTGAATGTATCTCACTACACTGAAAAGCATTTTTTGTTTGTACAACCATTATATTTTGTTTCTTAAACCAGCAGCTCATAAGATTTGTAACACACATGCCCAAACACATTCCCATTGGTGCTCTCATGGGGATTGAGGACCTCTTAATTTGCAGTTCTTCAGCCTTTTGAGATCAGTGTCTCAGTCCAGGTGAAGGATTTGGATGGTCCCATGTCTGCTGCATGTCTTATCTCTGCTGGACAGTCTGCATATTTGGGAAGGGGCATTTCTTCATTAAAAATGATTTAGCTTATTTTGTTTTGTAGTTATCTGTCTTGTTGATCCACAACTTGATTTCTCATGTAGAAACCTTCTTTACTTAATCAGTATTTTTTCTGACATTTTTATGATTTCTCCTCACTTACCTCTTCATATCTCATGCTCATTTTCATTGCTTACCCTTGCTCTGGTAAAAGGTCCCAATGTTCCTGCATAAAGGCAGCAACCACACAGGGCAAGATGGCTTCAGATCTATTTTTCCCCATTTGCCCTCCAGCAAAAATACTCGATTGGTTGTTGCACCTACAGCTAATGGGTTACATGAACAAGTATTGACTCTTAACTTGAAACATGGGTTGAAGAAAGGAAGCAGCTTGGTCTAATCTAATTAAAACATTTGCCTACATTCTAAAAGTACTAAATAAAGTTAGAAGTGTATTTATTATGACATATCAAAGCCTTTTCATGGCATCAACTTTGAATTACTAATCCAAAACTCCAGGCCATAAGAATTCATTGTTTATAGATGATTTGAAATTTACCCCATAGGCAGCCCTCAGGGGTAAAGCATTAGTCTTATATTGGAGACAACACATCCATCTGTCTCAGGAGAATGTCCAGGGGTATTAGGATTCCAGTATTCTCTTTGTATATAATGAAAATATAGAAGGTGTGTTTTTGCATTGTACTTATGCACTGAAATATCACCTGGTTCTATTTCCAAATTTGGCACATTGCTCCGTAACTGCTGAGGATCCAAAAAAAAGGGTCCACAATCTGGTTAATCGTCAGTATTCAGGTCCCATTTCTGCACTTCACACCTCAATTCAGCTGAAAAAAAGGACATCTGCTTTTAGGGGTTGGGGATTTATATAATGGTTAAGGTGTTAACCTCACAGATACAAGGTTTACTTTTAGGGACTGGGGGTTGCATAATGATAAAGATGTTTACCTCATAGGCACAAGGTACAGGGTTTGATTCTCACATTGGGAATCATGGCTAGGCTTACAAAGCCCCCCTGCATTTATTAGCGCAGTAATCACTTAAGAGCTATGAACTACAACTGTAGCAAATCACTTGCTACAACTTATATCACATATAAAGTGCTGAATCACTTCAGTATTGAAAAAAACAGTATCAAAATTCATTTCTGTACTGAGATTCAAAAATGTATTGAAATGGAATTAATGATCAATCTGCTTAAACTGATCATGCCCCCAACACCTTGCACCCATGGTGGTTATAGGATTCTGAAAGAAGACAAATAGCTTGATGATATGGCAGGCTGGAGATAACTGTGGCATTTAGCCTATATCACTGTACAGAGTCTGAGGTTATGGTGTCTGCCATTGTTCCCCTTAGACTGTGTTTCAACTATCTCAGTGTCAGTACATGCAAGTCACCGGGATATATACACCACAATCCTCCATTAAGTCAATGTTTATGAGGCAAAAGATATATATACACCACAATCCTCCATTAAGTCAATGTTTATGAGGCAAAAGCACATGTAGAATTGTTTTATTATCATATTGGAAATAGTAATGTCTTTCAGCTTTTGCCAGTTAGGGATCGACACAGTGGAACTCTGGTCCACTAATGATTGGCAGTGGATTTTTACGGTGCCAAGTTGCCAGCCAGATCGCAACCTTCAAAGAAGGCACACCAATTCATGCTCGCACCTACCTGCATGTCTTTAACATCACTCGACCGTGAGGATAACATGCAGACTTCACACAGAAGGCGCTCCAGCTGAGACTCGAACAGGAGAACCTCTTGCTGTGAGGCGACAATGCTAACTGCTGGACCACCGCGGCAAATCATTATCATATTGAAACTGATTCATTATATTATTTTGCAGTTGTTTTATTTCAATTACAGGTCTGACCCTTATTTTGATCTACCTGCTCTGTTTGTTACATTCTTAACTCCTACATTATTTCCCCAAAAGTGACACAGTTACAGTGGGATGAAATCAGTTAACAACGTGGACTTATTAAATAAATAGAATGATCTACATACCTGCAGGATGTGTTGTTGCATTGATGTGAGCTGAAAATTAAAGAAGAGAATGAAATCAGTGAACAATGTTCCATTACTTACAGATATTCAAATATAAGCTATATATTTCCTACTCTCCGGTTCTTGCAGATATTCAAGAATAAATTACTTTTGTTTGAAGTGTCACAGATTCATAAAGGTTACCACAAAGTCTGTACTATGTGGCACTTAGTATAACCTTTCTAAGTGAATAGAGAGCACAAGCATTGTGATAGGGCAATTCATGAATTCAGAAAGTATACACATAGTGTACAGTTTGTGATAACCTTTATGAATTCAGCCTGGTTTCATTATAGGTTCATAGGTGTGTACTAGGCTAATGGCCCTGGAGCCTTTACAAGCCTAGTCGATGGGATTACCCTGGCATCGTGCCACCTGACTAAATTGCCAGTGCCTCTGTCGAGTAAAACCACTGGAGTGATCCTTGGGGTGAATTTTCTATTTCCCATCCACTCATTAAGATTTCTCTTGAAGAGGGCCAGTGAGGTGCTCTGCTTGACACGTATGGGACGTCTATTCCATGACATGGGCAGTCTCTGGCTTATGAACCTGTCCCTCCAGCATGATTTGTTGATTGCAGTAATGAGGTTGAGGTCTCTAGAGCATGTGATGTAGAGGGATTGTTATTTCTTTAGATGTAGCATTTCTAACAGAGCTGGGTCAGATATGGCTTTGTAAGACAAGCAGTGATCGCCTCTATGTAGGTGATATGAGACAGAGAATAGTTGGAGTTTTTTAAGTCTGTCCATATTGGACAAATGTTTAAGGCCTAGGATCTTCTTTGTGAGGTACTTTTGCGGCCTGTCCAGTTGTTGCAGGTGTTTAGTGAGGTATATGCCAAATGGGGCATTGTACTCAATGACTAGCCTAATGAGGGTAGAGTAGAGGGAGACAATGACCTTTTTCTTTCTGAATGCAAAACCCTTAGTAATGAGACTAAAAGAAGAGAACTCATAGAGAGCTCATAGAGCTTGTCAACAAAGCTTGAGTGAGGTATTGTAACAAATGCCTTGACCAAATCAAGATATGTAGTATGCACTGTTTTACTCTCATCTATCGCCTTGGTGACCCTCTCAAAGAAGCCTACCAGGTTAAGTAGGCATGACCTTCCCTTAACAAAGCCTAATTGGGATGGGTCCAATGTCTGTAGGTTGCCAGTGTCCTTGTTTATAATTTCCATGGTAAGTTATTGTATGGCTTTACATATTATGCTTGTTAGACTGATGGGTCCACAGTTCCTTGGGTTAGTTGATGGTCCTCCTTGTGCAGGGTAATGACTGTTGTTAAGGTGCTGTTCTTGGGTTTAGTGAGTGTTGCTAGCATCTGGTTATGGCTAATAGGAGGAGGAACTATACTGAAGGGGATTTCACCTGGAGGACCTCTGAGGGGGAGTGGGCTGAAGTCTAAGCTGAATGTATCAGCCTTTAGATTTGTTATATCACCTTGATTGGTGCAGGTGGGTACGATTCACAACCAGTTCAGCACACTGCTGTGTGTTACTTTTAAGATTCCAGTCATAGCTGAAGAAGGCCTTTTGATTGTCCTTAGCCTGCAAAGCTATCCTGACTTTGTAGCTGGCCTTATTAGACTTAATTAGACCTCTTAGTTTCTTGTTTAGTTGTAGAAGGAAGCACTTGTCTTTAAGGGAATTGCTTCTCCTGACTTTGGCCATGAGTTTTTTTTTTCTTTTATTATATGCCCTGTTTAGGTGATTATTCCACCAGTGGGGCTTGTTTTTAGTGCCATTCACATATTTGTACAGGGACTCCATGAATAATTGTGTATAAGCAGCAGTGGTCTCAGGGTTAGATGATCCTTGAATTTTGAGAAACTGTCACTTAATAAGATGTAGTTTGCCTTACAATAGTTCCTAACTGTTACTGGTTTAGCTGGGATTTCCAGGTTGATTTTTACTTCAAAGTAGACAGCTTTGTGATTCAGCCTCACAAGTGAAGACATGATGTGGTGGGGAGGGATGCAATGCTCCCCCATGTTGGTGAGTACCACATCCAGTATGCTTGACACCTAGCATTGTTTCCCCTGTCTGCGATATGTATGACACAGTCCTCCCTTAAGTCAGTGATTATGAGGCAAACACATATGCAAAACTGTTTTAATGTCATTACATTAAATAATTCACTATACTGTTTTACAGGTCTTCATTTTTCAAGTTGCATTACTGATAATATTAAATCTTTCATTTCTAACAGAAACATTTATTTTAATCTACCTGTTTGTTGTTACATTCTTATCTCCTAGATTATTTCCCCTAAAAGGGGTAAAGTCCAACTGGAATTAAATCCAGCAAGGTAGACTTATTAAATAAATAGAATTTTCTACATACCTGGAGGGCGTGTTGTTGCCATCACAGAAGCTGGTATTCAAAAAAAAAAAAATCAAGTCAGAAAAGAAAACTTTCCAGTTCTAAAAGACATTCAAGTATAACTATGCATTTCTACTCTACAGATCTTGCAGATTTTCAAGAATAAATTACATATTTTGTTTGAAATATTATGCCCCATATAGAATAGATAATGAGAAAAAATAAGTCATCAGACATCAACTGAGAATGGTTACTACCACCTAAACCTATTGCCACCTAAATATTTAGTACAATTGTCAACTATTTTTCATACAATGTGGTAGAGTTTTGCCAGCTTAAGTATGAATATTTTAGATAGCTAAAGCATGTAAAACAGACACTGACTTCAGAAATAATAAAAGGCAAAACATTCAAAAAAATTTAATTGGATTAAAGTTTGTTCTCCAGCAAGACATATATGACAGGTGCTCTGGCAGCATTACCTGACTTATTTATCAAGACATGTGTTATATTTCCTTTTTCTGTTTTTATGGGCAGTATTTAAAAAGTAGACTAGATCTCTAGGAGAAAAAATCAGTTACTGAGCAATCTGTAAGATGATATAATAATTAGACTATATACAAGGTTCATGAATGACACTGACATCTGATTTAGTGCTGGACAACAATATTTCATATTCTGATAGTACTTAAAAAGTTATGTAATTTAAGCAAACAATCAAAATCAGAAGTTGTTTAATCTGGGCTGCTAGATCACGATTCCATTTGCAATAGTTGCTAGAACATGTTACTTTGTAAGTTTAATAGGCAGTGTCAAAACTTACTAATTTGCAACTTATTTCACATTTTCTGGAGCTGTAAATGCACATATAAACCCTGGTGTTCACTGACAGCTAGGCTTAAGAAGATGGTTTATAAAAAATCTCCCCTTTCATGGGAATTGCACTATTGCACATCACTTTGAAAAATCTTTCAAAACTAACGTATCATGGTTTAATTACCATCTTCTCATTGTTAAAATTATACATCACTCAGAACTGGGTGGACAGGAGTCAGTGTTCATGGTTAGGCTTCAGACAAATGGCGTCCAAATATATTCTAGCACATAAGTTGTATCCAACCAACTTTAACAATCGACCATATTTCTTACAATACTAGAAGGCCCTCCTTGATAAAGTTTTATTGTAAGTTAGGCAGGACACTAGCTTTCTTTACATTTCAATTGACAAGATGATTTTTTTATTTCCCATGTGACAGGCGCTATTGTATTTCATATGCAAGCTGTAGTTGGATAGGTCACTTAGGCTTATTTTCTATTGAGTACCTCAGTATGGCACTTATTTTATATAGTGTGTATAGGTTATTATGTTTTGCTGTTATGTTCTGATTAAGTTTTTCTGTACTGTACTGTCAATTTTGCTGTGGTTCAAACTTGCTTTAACAAACGTCAGTTTATTTCACTTATTTTATGTCAGTTTATTTCACTTACGTCAGTTTATTTCACTTAGTTTGCTTGCTTTAACAAACACTAAGAAAATTACTACCATAGTATATCTAGTAGTTCTTTGTGTATATGTATGCTTTAAAAAGACAATAAAGAAATATTTCGAACAAAACTTACTAATTTGCAAAAAATTGTTAGATCCTTTGCTTCATAAAATCTGTATCATATTCATCATTTGGAATGTACTCATTCCAACATTTAATAATCATCACAATACAAATGTATTTAAATCTACTTCTTTGAATTTAAAGATATTGTTTGAAGGATATGGGCTTACTGCAAAATGCATTACAACTTCTTCATCCATGAAGTTGCCTAAACTGAAATTTGGATTTACACACTATACAGATCAGGGATCTGGAGTTATCCACTTAAATGATACCCAGAACGTTTTGTTGATCTTTTGTGAATCCCACACTGAGGCCAAGTAATATGATCTAAGCCTAATGGAATTTTACATAATTCAATTTATGGATCACAGTACTTAAGCAAACTGTTTCAGATTAAGTGAAAATCTTGTTACATTGTTGCACTAATGATGTAACAGTGGCAGGTTATGCCATTCACACAATGATTAACCTGCCTTGACAAAGGTCAAATGTACCTGCATAAGCTTGTTAGTGCTATGTTTGATTTAAAACAAATCAAGAAACTAAGCTCAGGTATGCCTGAAGAGTGATAAAATATGTCTAAGCATAGTAAATAACCAAATAAGAACTTTTGAGAATGAAGTATTGATAAAAATATGCACTCTCAATCAATTCTAATGTTAGGTGAAACATCTAGATGACTCTCTAACTACCCAGCCAATACCAGTCACTTGTTGACATTATATAGAACTGACAAGACAGACGATCATTGTATTGTTGATCTATAAGAAGAAAGTGAAGCAGAATAAGTGTTCAGTTTTCATACTAAACTTCTGAGCGTCTATGTGAATGTTGCTGACTTAAATCCTTAATGTATGGAACAGACATATTACACACAATTTCAAGTTATGTCCTCATTCCATAACATAGCTTTTGCAATCTGCTGTTCTAACATATTTTTTCTGAATGTAATGGACTGAAATATATTATATGGGAATGTCAACTTAAACTGCTAATTCCAAGAGTTGCTTTCAATGTTCAAAACCTGATGGCTCATTTTAACTTTGCTTGGACATGATAGCCCAAAGCATTGTTTGCTTACTAACTGGTGTAGTAATATGCTTAGGCAGGAGTTTGTTTTCTTTTAATTTTATTTATTTTCCATTTTTTTGACTGCTGTAATCCCACTAGGACAAAGACCCTTATTTATGGGAGACCCAACATGATCACCATTAACAGTAGCCTAAGGAATGTGAGATTACCCCCCTCCAGTCACCAGTCAGCTTCCAAAATCTTTGGGTGTCTTCTATGTACTCCTTCTGTCTGGAGTACAATAAGTGCTCCTATAAACAGTAGGAAAACTAAAAGCATCAGGGTACTCTTTGGCATTGGAAGAAAGCAAGAGCCCATAATATGTTAATCTGAGGACAAAAAGGAGCTTGTCTAGGCTTAAATGTCCCACAAGGACAGCTAACCCAGTCTACCTGTTATCCTATCAAGCTATAATATGTGGGCTTGGGAACAAAAGAAATAATTATGTACAAATAGTTTGTAAAAAAAAAAAAAAAAAAAAAAACACCCCTGGCAGCAAAATATAAAGAACAACAGGGGAAGTAAAGAGGGCTGGAGGGAGGGACAACTACTGAAACACTGACCCATTCGAGCATCAGTTGTTGTGGTAAGTTTACTTCCAAAACTGTGGTTGGAACTATTGAGTAGTATGGCGGCAGCATGGTTATAGAGTTCCAAGATAAACATTTACAAACTCCTCATATACCAAAAATGACTATGATAGCAATGGGCAAAGCCAGTACACCTACAACACTGTAAAAAACTCCCAAACTTGCCTCCAAAAAAACAAGAAAGGAACACAGATACAAATAATAAATGGTGAGCACGTTCATCTTTTTAATAGTAGCAAGACTTCATCAGTTTAATCCAAACTGTGATACTTAAAAACATATATAATCAATCACGTGTCAAAATCCAACTTAAATTTAACTTATTTTAAGAGTGTCAGTAATCCATAGAGCTAGACTGTTATATTTAAATATTTGAATATTTTAATGTGTCTACGTGAATGAACTAATGCCTTTTTTTTTTTTTTTTTTTTTTTTTTATACATATCAATGATTCAGAATGAGTGCTTGGAGTTTGACATGTGACTGGTGATATGTGTTTTTAAGTATCACAGTTTGGCCTAACTTGGTGTTCTGGTGAAATATTGCTATAAGATAAAAGCACTTAACATTTGTTATTTGTATCTGTGTTCCTTTCTTGTTTTTTGAAGGTGAGTTTTGGAATTTTTACAAAATTGGGGACCAAAGCAAAGCTGAAGAACCAGGTTTTATTAAATAAAAATTTGGTAAGCGCTTTCACAGCTTATTGTAACAGCGCTTCATCAGACCAACAATTTAATTAAGCAGCAAGTATAAATAATCAGGTGTTCATTTATTGAGCGGATACAGTATTAATAAATGGGATGATAAAAGTGCACTCATTGGATAATGTGGCTTATAGGATGTTTAGGTTTAAAGTGATTGAAAGGCTAGGTCTAGATTTACAGATGGGTGATTTTAGTAATAGAATGGAAAAACAGGAGTTACATTGGATCATACGAATACAGTCAGATAAAGGTAAGGGACTCAATGGTAAGATATCTATTAAACCAGTTTTATAATCTAGGTCTTTGTTTATATTATAGTTTATTAAGTGCATTTTTATGAACAAACATTTGAGAAGCACACTGATTGTTTTTTTAAAGTCATGCAATCTTTTATAGTTTTTGTGAATGAAATGTTCTGAATGGAAGTTATCGTGAGTTTAATTTGTTGTTTTAAATCATGTCAGCAGTTGAAATGATTATTTATACTTGCTGTTTAATTAAATTGTTGGTCTTATGCCATTATAGTAAGGCATGAAAGCACTTACCACATTTTCAATTAATAAATTCTGGTTCTTCAGCTTTACTTCTGACCGTTCTTCGAGAATGGTGGGAAAATGGCTGAAACAACGGATCAAAGGAGGTCTATACAAGACCATCAAATGGATGTGGCAGCAGGCAGTTAATCCCTAGTATGGAATGTCTCTAGTAGACCACTAACCACTTCTGAAATATCTGTGTTACAATGTGGTTTATCTTTTATTCTTGCATAGTAGTCATACTTTGCTGACACTGTGATTGATTTAAGACTATTTCTGATGAAGTCCACAATACAGTGGATGAAAGCGCTAAATCTGCAACATTAATTCTGTTATTAAACCTGTGGTATTATAGCAAGCTGGTCTGTTTTTCTTCTGTGGAATCCAACACTACTAGCGCTCACTTGTTCTGGATTATTTATTTGTGAGAAATGTAATGTTGAAGACTATTTTATCCAGTGACAGTGCTACTACTTCTTTTAGAAGACCAAGTGGTTTTACACCTGAGATGAATCCCTTTGTAGAGGCCTTTGTTAAAACATGCAAACATGATTTGATTACAGCATTAAATAATAATAAGGGAGAAATTTCTCCAATTATACACAAACTGAGTATGAGGCTTTAACAGTGCTAAGAAATGACAAAAATATTATTATACGCCCAGCCAACAAAGGTGATGCTATCATCATTATGGAAAATAGCTTTTATGTTTCAGCTGTTAAGAGTATTTTATCTGATGCTGCTACATATGCTTGCATCAATATGGCAGCCATTGAGAAAATCATTAGTACTGTGCTTAGGGTTGTCCAAGACTGTTTATTGAGAGGCATTATTACTTTCAAGCTTTTGGAGATTTTGACAGTTGAGTTTCCTATAATGCCTGTCTTTCAAGGCCTGCCTAAGATCCACAAGGACTCCTTGAGACTACTCTTTCCACCTATAGTTTCAGCAAAAGGGTGGCTGACTGAGTCTTTCTCCAGCTCTGTGGAGAAGTAGTTGAGACCTGTATTGGATGAATCTGAAGTAGTCCTAAGAGACAGTAAACAATTTTTATTTGATTTACATCAAAGTATTAATAATAGTTTTGCTCCTCAAGACACTTTACTGGTGACCTTGGATATTACATCATTATTCACAGTAATCCCAAATGAGGAAAGTATACAATTAGTTAGAGATTATTTAATATCTAATGGTCAGATTTGTGTTTAATGTACTGAGTTCATTTGTTTGTTTTTAGAAATTATTCTTCAAAACAGTGTTTTTATTTTTGATGAAGTTTATCATTTACAAATATCTGGCATAGCTATGGGCATTTTGTATGCAAATAGCTTTGCAAATATGGTGTTAGCACAATAGGAACATGAATTTGTGCTTGGACAAGAATGGTTTTCATATTAAACTTTATAGGATGTTTGTGGATGATATTTTTATGCTTTGGGTGGGTCCAGCAGAACTCCAAGTTAAATTTGTCAATTATTTACATAGCACAACCAATTTTCTGACTTTTACTTATCAGTTTTCTAGGACTTCTGTTGATTTTCTTGATGGGAGTATATTTAGGAATGAAGATTTTTTGTTCAGCACAAGTTTATATTGGAAGCCTTGTTGTAGGAATGGCATACTATGTAGAGACAGTATACATCTCAGTTTTATTTATCAGAATATATTGAGGGGACAGGGGATGCATATTTCTTGGTTAAACAATGATGACAACTTGTTTTCTTGAAATCTAGCTAAGCTTGTTAAAGAGTTCCTGGACAGGGGCTATAGGAAGAAAGAAGTTAGAGACATGTGTAGAACTATTGGTGAAATGAGGACTACCTAAGCTCGACCTTATTTTTCCAACTTAGAGACACATGCTAGGAGGCTCAAGCATCCCAATAGATGAAAGATTTCAGTCCCTATCTTTTTCATGAGTGACTTTATAAGAGCAATATTTAAAATTTGTTCTAGTTTTAGTCCTTTTTCCCCCATTATTTTAGACATTGTCAAGATTTCTTGCTCTAAGAGGTTGAAATATATATCATGGAGATCTATGTCTAGCCTTTTGTGCCATGAAAGAGCCAGCCCTATTTGATCTCCTATTCCTTCCCATAACTAATGGTACATCAAATACTCAATTTAAAGAACAAAACATTTATGAACAAATAAATAAGACATGTCAGCATGCTATATTTATATCACAGTGTATCCCTCACCTCTGTAATAAACTTCCACTACATGTCAAGCAGAGTAGCACCCTTGCCACCTTCTAGGTAAACCAAGATAATTGGATGGGTAGGGTCCAATTCTCTCTCATTTTATCTTGTCTTGCCCCCCTTGAAGCTAGTGGGAAATTTTGAATAGTTTTCTTTGGTTAGGCTTAAAATGGTCTGCAGACTGATTGCCCAGTGCTTACCTATGAACCTAAAGTGAACTAGATACTATGTAAGAAGAGACAAAGGCATTGTAAGTACACTTTAGAATAGGCTTGGTCACCTGAGAAACAAGAGTTACAGAAGCATTTATTATGTTTTTAACCTCAAAATAAGGAAGATTAGCTATTTAAGTTTGTATATTCTTAAAAAGACACAAGCAAAAACTTTAACATATGGACTTGACAATTTAAAATCCTAAATGTTAAAGTACTAGAAGCATCCATCATCTTCCCCAAAATATCCCTAACGTTTCTGTTCTTATTGGAGGAATGGAGTTGAATGTCGTAATCTGTCAGCAGTAGATTTAGAAAGAGATATGACCACTGGGTATGCCTTGGAATTACAATACATGAACTTATGGGAGTGACTTACCTTATATATCTATAAAAGGTTTTGGCAGCCAAATTTTGTCAGTCCGGTAAACTGGCTGCAGTAAGAAAAATAACTTCTAAAACAGGCAATACAAGATTAATGGGTATATGTTCAGCCATTTGTAATTGCATCAAATTATATTACCTTTCCTGAGTCTTAAGGGCTTTACTTTGTTCCAACCAAAAAATCTTACTCATGTTATAAAAATTTTCTGGAAAGGAGATTTCTTCATTAGAGATTTCTGAAGTACTACTTTCTTCAGAATCTGACAGCTCAGACTGAATAAAATCCTTGGATGCATTTTAACCCAAAGTTCTACTTTCTGACTGGAAAATCCTGCCATTATTAAAATGACAGCTTTTTTCTCTTCCTGCTTGATGGAAGCCATGCTGTTGACTCTTTAACAAATGCCAATAAATTATCCCTATCCATAGTGAAATAGACAGGCTGACAGTTTTTTCAAAGTTCCGCAGACTGGCAGACCCCTTAGTTACAGTGGCTCCAGCTTCCACATTCCCTTGTAAACCAATGAACACTCTTCACATGTCCCTTCCTCATGTCAGCAACAAATGTGGTTCTTTCTGACCCTTGCTGGACTTTCCTATGGCCACAGAAGACATGGCTAGCCCCTAGTCAGTAGTAGCTGCAACTACTACACCAAGAGGACCATGGAAAGAAGATGGGTAGTCTCAGAAACAGTAATCGGCCACAGTACGGATAATCACCAGTATCTGAGGCAATGAAGGAGCCAAAATTACTCTGCAAAACTCCTTTGAAAGTTTTATTCATTTTCTTTTTTGCACACCAAGAATAGTAGTAGCAAGGGGATCAATATCTGCTCCATTCATAAGCCAATAAAGAAGAAACAAGAATGGGTAATAAGTATATCAGAGATAAGTACCCACCTAACAGTACCCCATAAGTACAACTTTTTCCCTAACACTCCAAACAGTAATGTAAGAAATTACTTTAGTAAAACTTTTCCTCAAAAAAAGTTCACCCAAGCCCTGAGAATATAGTCAATCAAATAAACATGTTGGATGCTTCCCTTTGTTTCTGAAAGTGCACACACACACACACACACACTTGTAAAGTTATCATAAGTTTTCCACTAAATTAATAATTATAAGGAAGGAATTCCCCATGGAGGACTTGTCTGCCCTTAGGTTGAACATCGCAGCTGACTAACAAGTGGATCACCAACAAAGAACTCAAATCTTTGAAGCTTTTGGACATCCTCCATCCTTTTACATGAGGACTTCCCAAACTCCTGATAGGAGGAGCACTAGGAAGGTGCCCAAATATTTTGGAAGCTTGCAAGTGCAAATGAGGTAAACCCACATAGCTTAGGCTACTGCAGTGATGATTAATTTTGAACATCTTCAGTTCGTATGTCTAAACTGTATTCAGTGGGATTGATGCTTTAGACTATTCATTAAATTCACTTTATTGCTTGTCTTTCTGGTCATGATGATCTCCCTTCTGATGTCATTTGTATGAAATACATGGTTCTCCTGTATCTTCTGGTCAGCTTCTATTTCTAAACAAAATAATAAAGACTGTGTAACTTGTAAAAAATAAAAATAACTGGCGGTAAACAGCCGTAAACTTCAAACATAAAATTTAATTGAGACAAAGACATAAGTAAAAACACGTATTTAGCACTTTCATCTCTTCAGTGAGACTTCTTCAGAATACAAAAAGCAATACATTGCCTACAACCTTTTACAATGAACTCATTAGTTAAAACACTAATCAACACTAGATTTAAACTGCATTGACCTTTTCCACTAGAAGGGAATGATGGCAAAACTGCCACTGCTAGACCGTCAACCCTGGATAGATGAATGGTAAACAGAGATCACCCCCCCCCTATGGAACTAGGTGTCTCTGGCACATAAGGCAGAGACTTAATGTTTAGCAAGAGATTGTATAAGCTAAGAAAAAGAAGAACATAAGGTCATGTGCTTATGATTGCATTATGAGATACAGGTCATCTGGGACCTTCTACCTAGGCAGACCAGTTGCTGTCTAAAGACTGATGAAAGAGTATTCTGAAACGGGTCCTTAACATTTGATTATACTTCATTCTGCACTTCAGTGCTGTGAAATACTAATGTTACTTCCCTAAATTACCATGTATATTTCAATTTGATGACAAGTGTGAATATGTAATGCATAAATACCCAACTCATTTATATTGTAAGACAACTTGTTTTTTTCTGTTGCTTAGCTCTTGATTGCTCACTGTTACCAAACTAACATGAATAGATAATCCTCATTCTGCTAAATAATGTTTGTTTTACATATTTTGGGAAGTCTTAAAGGCCCAAGTCACAGATAAGACATACATCCACTTAGGTTAGGTAGGTGAGAAAAGTAAAAGGAGATAAAAAGAAGATTTTAAGTCATTTTGGAGGAATGAATGAATGATATGGGTATCAAGATATCGGCAGGACTTTTAAGTCATCAGTGTAGCGTACCTTTGAATGAAGGGGGTAACTATGGAGACCCACTTGTATAAAGACAGAAGCTGATACATTGGAGAATGGACCCCTGTTGGACAAATGCTGGTAGAGTTCCAGGGGGTTATAAAGGAACCATTATAAAAACATTATAGTTCTATTTGTGAGGCAGTCACTTAACCATGTGATCCTTTCTCAGAGAATGATAGCCTACAAAGTTTCTGTAATGGAAATACTTCTTAAGTTGATTAAATATTGTTCCCTAATAATGAGGCCCTTAATTATGCTAGCGAATACAAGGTCTGTAATATTATGTAGGGCAGCTATAGTTATTTATGGCTTGTTTATCAAAAAAATGTAGTGCTTGTTAGCTTTGTATAACATTTTCCATCATAAATGATGTAAAGAAAAAACTGAATTCCTTTACCTGTGTGTATGTGTGTGTGTATGTGTGTGTGCTTGCATGTGTGTGTGTTCATCTAGCTATCTGTACACACGTGTGCATATCTGTAGATCTGTATCTATACATATATATATATCTATCTGTATATATAAAACTTTAATTAGTAGGGGAAACTCAGTTTGCTGACTCTCAACCTTCAGAGCAATTATACATGCACAGTCCAAACACAAAACGTTAGCAGGAATGCTAACTTACACCTCCTAACTTATTCACACTTTATTGTCAACTAACCAAAACTAAGATAAAGTAAAGCAATAGTCTACAACTATATAAATCCTGGGAAGAAGTCAAGGCGATTACCTATGGGATGGAAGGATGCTGATGATGTACAATATAGCTTTGCCTGTTTAGGGTCTCTTTTTGAGTTGGAAATCCTTTAACCTATGAATAATTGTAACACAATTATCTTCTGTACTTTATGAATAGTATGAAAGACAGAACAGAAAGAAACTAAAAATTCCCAAAGCCTTGACACACGGCTAATGAGCACACTGGCCACTAAGACTCAGATCTTGAATCACCTCTTTGGATCCTGAGGAAGAACACCTAAATAATATGAAGAATATTTTCACTGGTAAAACCTTGTAGCACACGCACATTGTATCCAAAATGTAAGTTGAGGGAAGACAAATCACTGGATATGCCCAATGTTCTGGTTGCCCTCAGAAAATCACTCCAACTGCACAACATTCTTATTAAGGAGTTTGCTTATGAGATAAAGAAAGAAGTAGCAACATATAATATCAGAATGGAAAAAGGTTAAAATGGACTTGAGATAGGTTGTACACAGGAGAGAGCAACAATGGAATTTTAAGGCACAGTTACAGTATAGAGCAAAGCTAATGAAGATGAAGGAGTTCTGAGGTAGAGGAGGGAGGCAGTATATGGCAACAATAGTTGAAAGTGAAGCACTAAAGAAAAAAAACAAAGGGCTATATAAAGGAGCTGTGCAAAGTGAGAATTATCTCTTCAAAGGTTTCATTTTAAGAATTACTCAAAGGTGCAAAAAGTCCTAAGAAGGCAGTTAAGAATCCAGCAGGTAGAAAGGAGGTGATGAAACCTTGAGACAAGTATTATACACAAAGACCCAAATCAGATAGTTTAGATAATGTGTAATTAGTACCACAAATTATATACTAAGCAGATTGTTTAGGAAGACTGGAAAGAAAAAGTAGAAGGGTTTATGGAGAGATTAAACCTGTCAGAACTATCAAGAGAAGAATCACAATAGTTTCTATAGCCATTTACTCTAGAAGATGGTAAGACTGAAATAAGCAGTTATAGACAGGCAAATCTCTGGGGACAGAAGAAGTACCAATAGAAATACTGAAAGAAGTGGGGAAATTACTGGAAATTTCTGTAGAAGTATTTAATAGAATTCTGTTCACTAGAGAAAAAAGAAATTCATGGAACAAAGCAATACTTTGCTATTATCAAGCAAGGTAAAGATCCAGCAACAGCTTCCTTGTATAGACCAATCTCAGTTTAAAATCATGATTATAAAATGTTTATGCCCATTATTGCAAGTAGCTTGGCTAAGGTTATGAATACGCTGGTAAAACTGGATCAGTATAATTTTGTGGCAGGCAAACAAGAAACATATATTCAAGCCTCACTTAATACATTAGGAGGTTGAGCTAAAAATATCCTGCTGCTCATAATGAGTTTAGATGTGGAAAAGGCATTCAGTGGGATCTTCTGTGTGAAGGATACACAAGAGTCAGTATTCACAAACCGTTTGTAGACATGTTGGAATATTTATATGAAAGAGCAGAGGCTGAAAGAGGAATAGCAGATTGATGGAGGAGGGCATCATATTGAGTAGGAGAACAAGGCATGGTCATCCAATACCTCCCTTGCTCTTTGCCCTATATTTGGAGCCATTAGCATAAAAACTGAGGTTAAGTACTATGCAAGGGTATAAGAGCAATAACAATTAGGAAAAAAATAGACCTTTCTGAGACTGTTATAATTTTACAGATGCCTGACGCAGAGGAATCACTTTCTAAACTATTCCAGATTTTGGGAGAATTTGCAGAGATAGCCAGATATAAAGTGAACTGAAAGAAAATCAAAACTACTCAGTTAATTATGCTCCCAAGGAAGAGTTGGTGTAGAGGCACCATGTCTGGGGGCATTTTAGAATAGAATATTTGGGGGGTGAGGTTAGTATAGCAATAACCCACGCCTGGGTGTGGGTAATGCTAAATTTACCCACGGTTGGCGTGGTTTGGTCCCGAGGGCGAAGCCCGAGGGACCAAACAAAGCCAACCGTGGGTAAATGTAGCATTACCCACACCCAGAAGTGGGTTATTGCTATTATACCATGACATTATTTAAGAAAAGAAACTATTACTTTTCTTAAATAATGGCATAGTATAATGCCTGTTTACTGCCCTTCCGCAGATGTCTGGCATCCGCGGCAGTTCTGATGTACTGCGCCTGCGCAGTACATCAGAGCTGTGGGCAAAAGCAATGGAGAAAGCAAGATCTCCGTTGCTTTTTTTTAGTGTTTCGCTATGTTAAATGAGTTTAACATAGCGAGACAGTTTTAAAATAAGCAACGGACATCTCCGTTGCTTATTTTAAAACTGTCTCGCTATGTTAAACTCATTTAACATAGCGAAACACTAAAAAAAAAGCAACGGAGATCTTGCTTTCTCCGTTGCTTTTTTTTAAAACACTGCCTCGCTATGTTAAATGGGTTTAACATAGTGAGACAGCTTTAAAATAAGCAACGGAGATCTCCGTTGCTTATTTTAAAGCTGTCTCGCTATGTTAAACCCATTTAACATAGCGAGACAGTGTTTTAAAAAAAACGAGTTTACTAATGGAAAAAAGTCCGGGCGACCGGACCTTTTTCCATTAGTATAACTCGATTTACAACGGGCACGCTGGCCAGTCAGCATGCACGTTTTGGGGGGATCATGGTATAATAAGCTTTATTGATGGCAGTGGTATTTACTCCCAATAAGTGAGGATATGGTGGTTGCAAAAATAAATGCTAGGGTAAGGAATTGTTTCAGAACAGAGCAGGGATTAAAGTATTGAGAGCAGTCAGGTCATGGGGGAAAGATGTCTAACTGGATAGAGGAAAGGACCATTAGTGAACATTTAATGCTGTGCATTCAGTACAGGTTAGGCATAGGTGAGAATTACAAATTAAAGGACTGAAACACAAACCCAGAAATAGTGAAACTTGTGAGTGAGGCAAGGAATGTGAATGCCACTACAAATAAGTCAGTAAGCAGAATTTATAAAGGGCTTCATAGGAGATGCAATGTTGAAAATGGAAAAATAAATAAATAAAAAGGGTGGGATAGGGCACTACATAAACATTTTGTAGTAAAGGGACAGCTGGGAATATGTCTGTCAGCAACAAAACCCTCAAGATTCAGAATATGTTTACAATTTTTGGATGGAAATGCCAAGAGAAATATTTTTATACACCAGAGGGATTACACATAATATTTCCAGGAGTAAGTGCAAAGTGTGGGAGATGCCAGGAAGAGATGGCTGGAGACTGAATTCCTATGTTTTGGGAATGTTTTTAAGTTATTCTAAAACAGGTCACAAATTCAGTTCCCCATGTGCAGAGTGCTTGGAAATAAAAAAAAAAATGCATGGCCACAATTGAGCACTAAAATGTACATACCATAGCCCTCAAAGACAGTGCAACTGGTATTAATTTAAGTCTATAGTCTCACAGATAAACCAGATATAGCAGAAAGCCTTTAGCAGTATCTAAAGTTTTTAGAGGCAATAATCCTTTAACATTTCATGTGCAAATATTGGGATATTTTTATAGTGGAATGAGAACTGGCAGACATTTTACCTGTCTATTACAAATGTATATGTAGGAAACGAATGTGGTGTGTACTTTTTAGTGCTGGATTGTGTTCTTGGGTTTGTTTGATTTCAGAGCACTTTACACACTGGGGAACTGCATTTGCAAGCTGCTGTTCTTGGATTTTCTTTGAGTCATTTGCTGGGGTCCTTGGGTATTTATTTTACCATTACTGGATCAGTGTGGATTTAAAAAGTTTGGTTGATGGTTCGATGGTCAGTAGAAACGATTGAATACTTTTAGTGAGTCAAGATGCTGGCACAGATTGGACATCAAATTTAAACACAAATACTGTTAATTATTTCCTTGGGCACATTTTTTAAAGATTTAACTATTGCTTTTAAGAAAATATGTAGTTTGGTTTGACACCAGAGGCAATTTGAGCCCTATAAATCACTCAGTATAATGCCTGGGGGGGTGTGAATAATTTGAGTATATAATGTTGCAGACGCAGATGTTATTTTGAAAAAGTGATGGGAGAAGCACAGCAAGGTGCTTCAACTATGTCTGAGAACATTTGAATTGAGTCTTATGAACAGCAAATAGACAGACTGCAAATTGTCACACATAAAAAGTTAAGGCAGCTTTAACTTCGCAGACACATAATGATTTTTCTATGCCCCTTAACTTGTCAAATTCTAGAATAAGAATTGCAAAAAAGCTTAAAAAGTGCCATCTCAATTTGAATGAATACAAAAATAACAGATAATTTACTTTGAAATATTTCAAAAGAGTAGTCCATTTTTTCATGGATTTTACAAAAAAAATGATCATAGTAATAGTGGCAAGAAATGTAAAAGAAATTCATTGAGTCATTCTATTGTTAAGAATTGTGACTCAGAGGGTTTGGAGCATACAGAAAATGAAAATGAGAAACATTTTTTTCTATGGCTAATATAGATAATGACAGTCTACAGTACAACTGCTTCCAAGAAGACCAAAAGAGGGGTATTTGGGAGGTTGGCATAATGGTTAAGGTTTTTGCCTTATAAACCAAAGGTGCTGGGTTTGATTCTCACATGGGGTAATTGGCTAGGCTTAAAATGGTTCACAAAGGCAATTAGCCTAGTACTAACCTATGAACCAAATTAGACATAACTGGAAAATATTGGTTAAAATAGATAGTTTGCAAACATAGAAAGTGATATGGATGACCTACAAATTGTACAACAATGAATGGGCAATCTGAATTGCAACCAGTGACTGACTTGTTACATAATATTTCTGCAAATGAATTAAATGCTGATGAGAAAACTTTGCTAAATAAAGGTTTGAATCATGCCCTGTTACAGAAATTCAATTTGAGACAGATTTCAAATCTTTCTGTTGCAAGGTTAATTTACAATTGCATTTTAAAAATAATCATCCCACTACGCAGCAGACATATTGTTGCATTTAAGAAAACTGTAATGAAAGAATTGCATTTTAATCAATGTATTCAATGTTTTGTTAGACATAATCTTAACAACAAAGAACAGATGGCACAAAAATATCTTTCTGATACCAAGACTGTCATTTTAAACAAAGCAGAGAAGGAGAGGACAGTTGGTTTGTGGGATACAAATGCATACAAACAGAAGCATATCTACAGTTACAAGATGTGGCCTGCTACCATACAATGGTATTGGATCCTACTTAGAAATCTAAAAAGGAAATAGTCAACTTTTTATGGTTAGCAGTAGATGAAGGTATTATTCAGGAAAGCTGACTTTGGAATTTAAAGCAGATGAACCACATTTTATGTGCTAATATCCATAAAACCTCTGTTAACCCACCCCCAAAGACCAGTAGTATTAGGAAAAGGGTCACTTATGGAACAATATTCTGAGCTTTTTATGCAGTATTAAAACACTTTTAGCTTGCATTATATCCAAATTACAAAATGCAACTGAATTTGTAAACTTATGGATAATTTGTGGATGGAAATATCTTGGTAAATGTGCTGTTTAGATGTAAATTCACTGTGTACCAACATACTGCATTGGACAGGGTTATAGCCTCTGCAGTTTTGGTTACTAAGAACTCAGTTATATAGTCAGTGTTTTTCTGCATTTATTTTATGCCTTACAGAACACATTTTAACAAAGAATGTGCTTTATTTTGATTGTTTTTTTGCAAATGAAACGGATGGTTATAGATGTTTGATTTTCACTTATTTATGCCATATTTAGAGGAACAGCTTATTTATGATACCAGCCACAGCATCTATATCTGTGTCATTGATATGGTGCAGATATCTGGATGATTGTTGACTGGTATGGACATCAAATCTTATATTTCTTCAGAAATTTGTATATTACTTAAATAGTAATAAGTGAGCATAACTTTTAGTTTTGAATATCATAAGAATACTCATTTTTTAGATGTACAGGTGACTAAAAAATCAAGATGGTAGAGTAAGAACATCATTATTCAGGAAACTGTTCCATAAAAATTCTTTATTGGAAGCTAACAGCATTTACTCCAGATATAGTATACATAATATTCCCTTTTTGGAATGCCTTAGATTTAAAAGAATATGCTCCTCTATGAATGATTATGTTAATTTTTCCCAAGACTTGAAACAAAGGTTTATACCAACGGGCTATATGCCTTGTTTAGATTTGTCACTAGTTTTGGATCAAATGACAAAGTACTACCATCCCTCATATACAAATATTAGAATATTCCTATGGTAGAAGAAAGAAATGCAAGAAATTTTACCTATATACTACAAATTTATATACTGAAAAAGAAAAAGTACTGGATACTGGTTTAATCATTATAAGCTACTGATTTTTTTTTTGTTTTGTAAAACAAATGTTATTGTCAGAAACAATCCAAATATAATACAATGGTAACAAGAAATTATATACAATAATACGGTTGTAGAAAATAAAAGTCATCTTAGTAATGACAAGTTGTAAATGGAGAGATTTGCTATGAACAACTATGCTGAATTATTGGCTTACAATAGCTTACACTGGATGAGACCTAAAAAAAGAAAAAAAAAAAAAAAACAAGAACCCTGATGAAGTAAAAATGTAAAATGTCTGTAAAATTATGGGAAACATTCACTTTTATTACCTAATCACTGAAAGACTGAGAGTTTACTCCCAATAAGCATCTCAGAGTTTGTAGTCAACAAAACATATAATTAAACATACTTAGCTATGGGGGATTATTATTAAAATCATATAGATGAAAATATTCCAACAGGACTTCTAGTGTGCTTTGCCAGTTGTTTGTGAGTACAAACTGATACACCACTAGAATCCTTTAGAAATTGGACCTGCCAGTTGTTTGGTAGATGTTTCCAGTGTTTACAAATAAAGCCTGTCAGAGATGAACTAACTATTCTAGTCCATTGATACTCTGTTGTGTGGATTATGGGGTTTTGAACTGTGCACCCCCATAACCAAAAGGCAGTGAGTGCCATCTGAGGAAATTGGATTTTAGTAGCCCACTAACATGCCTCTATTACCATCTCCCAAATAACCTTTAGCCTTGGGCAAGACCAAATCATGAGAAAATAGTCTGCTGGGGGAACTACAGTGTCAACAGTGATGGGATGAAGACAGACCCTATGAGTGAAGTTTAAGTGGATGGTAATGCCACTGGTGAAATAGTTTGAACTTTGTAACCTGGAGGATGATGGGGATACTGGGAATCTATTATCTCAGATCCATCTGAGACCATATTTGGATTGCAGTAATTCTCCACATAATTGGGGCCATTTCCCCACTGAGATGCTGATATTATGTTTCTTTGTTGAGACTAGACCTTTATAGAAGTAAGGAAGTGTCATATTGCTCATGTAATTGTTTATCTTGATTTTATGTTGCTTAATGATGGCTAAGCTGTAATTATGCTGTACTGCATTACGTTGTATAGAGTTGCTAAAATACGCTGCAGTTAGAGATATTGTCACCATAGCAACTTAGTGTTCTTGAAGTGTGCTTATAAGATATTGAACTCCTTTATCCTCTCTGCATTGAGGTTACAAATGGCAGTCAGAGAGACATACCATGAAATGGACCAGTTTTTCCAAAGTTTGGGTTCATTATCAATTAAAAGGGATTTAAGGTTCCATAGTCTTTTCCAAAGAATTTCATTGTAAAGTTGGGATCTCCATCTGAATACCTGATGTATAATCCATTGTCTACCATCACCCTGAATCTCATATTTTGTTGGTATCTAGAAAGGGATTACCTTTAGGAAATTATTCAAGCCAGATCATTTCAAAGGGGAGACAAATTAGATGGAGGTAAAATCTAGACTGAATAAATTGACAATTGGCAGTTACTTCATTATATTTTTGAAACACTGAGAGGCCAAACCATCCCCAGTGTTTAGATAGAGACAGCTTGTTTCTATTAATATGAAGATGGTTTCTGTCCCAGAGAAGGTCAGAGTTGAGAGTATGGATTTTTTTATATAGTTGGTTGCATACAAATGGGGGAGGTGTCTCATTACTTACAGTACCTTAGGTAATATATACATTTTAATTTGAATTTTTGTAAAAAATGGAAAGAATTTTTTTTTTATCATGTATAAAACAAAGAAGTGATTTACAATTTGCATTGATAGTTTTAGATGGATCAACTGTTTTTAGATGGATCAACTGTTTTTTGACACCCAGGTCAATACACTCAGAGATTAACTTCCAATAGGAAGTAGTTATGTAGTTAAGTAACCGCAGTCTGGCTTCTCTTGACATGGGAAGTACAAGAGTTTTCTGGGGAACATCCTAAAGTCCTGTAAGGAATTCCAAATCTTAAAACTAAAAGATCACTTTGTTAAAGCTCTGCTGGGGTTATGAGATCCAAACAGCACAGTCATCAAAAAACTATGTAGAAATAAAGACTTCATTGTTGGTAAGGTACAAAATGTGGGAGGTTAACTTCATCTCTAAATATTTTATGTATAGTTATGTGATCAAGACAAAGAGTAAGGAGGGGAGTGGACAATCCTGTTTCATGCTTTAATCTATGGTAGTAGCCCATTATATAATGGTCCCCCACCCCACCATAACCACCTGGATTAGTATAAAGTAGTTTAGCTTTTCCAGTTTCCTTCATTTCTAAATGCAATATGTCAAGCAAATGCCATAAGAATTCTCAGAAAACAGAACTGAGAGCTTTTTTATAATCAATAAAGAGAGCTGCTGCATTAGTATTGTAATGCCAACACTGTGATTGAATATACAACCATGTTCTCACTAGATCAGGGCTAACTGTTCTATGCTTAATGAAGCATTGTTTGCATTGGGAAACTAATTTGGATATGATGTGTACCAGTTTATTAGTTAACACTTTAGCATAAATCTTTAGATCTTTTTGAAGTAAAAAGATATGACAATCTTATGAATTAGTGACCTATCCTTATAGAGTTTGAGAACATAAGGACTTTGTCCATTAAAGTGTCTGGGAGAAAGTTCTCTAAAGTCTTGCTTTCTTCATAGAATGCATATAATAGTTGGCATACTTCTTCATAGAAGGATTTGAAAAAAGTCAGTGTTAATCCATCCATGCCAGAGACTTTCCCAGAAAATAGATCAGTTTCTGTGGTGATTTCCACTATGGACATTGGTTTGTCTAAGGCCAGTAAATCTTCTTGAAAAGGGAAGTCAAACTTAAAGAAAACAACAAGCATGTCACTTCCTGATCATTGTACTGATCTTTGAAACTTTTGGGGATGAACATATTCTTGTAACATTATGTTATTGATTTCTAAGGGGTTATAGGTTAAATCATTGCTGGTGGATATTTATATTTAGGTCCCTAGCCCTTTCTGCTGTTTTTCTTGCTATTAGTTTTTGCGAGGCAATTCCCTTCACCCAGTAGAATGTTATAAATTGTTTTACTTTATCCTGTATGTATTTGGTAATGCAAATTTCTTAACATCCTTTTTTCCATGTTTAATTGGATTGCTATAAGCTTGTCACAGCATCCTTTCTTTTTAAACTCAATGGCTAGCTAATACATGGTATATTTCCTCCTGTATAGCACCTCCTTTCTTTTACTGTTTTTTTCTTTATTTAACATCTTAGGATAATTTGTTAACTCCATTTAGAAATAGTCGTAGCAAGCCCACAATCCAACCCCCAGTTAATTGGACTCTTTCCAATATGTCCCTATCCACTGTTTTAAGTTTTGATGTATCTGTGGAGATTTGAGTAGGACCGAATCCAATTTCCAATTAGGACTTCTGGGAATGAAGCATCAAGATTTAACAAGAGTTTATGGACGGCATAGTCTGACCATAAGATACACAGTATTTTATCTTCCATACTGGACCTCAGCAAAGATTTAGGTAGAAACAAAACATTAATCCTTCTAGCAGTACCTCTTGTGAGAGCTATAAAAGTGTACTCTCCATTCTGGAGGTGTAATTCTGTCCAACTATGTACTACCTTTAATTCATCGAACACCACTTTGAATAACGAGGATGTTTTGAGGTGTTTCACTTGCTTCAGAAGGATTTTTTCATGAGAAGGATCAAGCACCAAGTTAAAGTCACCTCCAATAATAACTAACAAACTACCCTCCCTAAGCTTAACTAGTGATTTGAAAAACTGAAATAAGGGGCTCGCTATTGTCAATGTTACGGCCATAGAAGTTGCCAATTAGGATTTTTGAAGTGGGTGTCTTTATAGCTAAGCTACCCCATCTCCAGTGAAGAGTATATTGAATATATGAAAGTTCCTAACAAGTTTAACCTACAGGGAGAACCATTAAGGGGGTGCTTACCATGTGGACTTGGGTTTATGTGCTCCAGGAGAACACTTTTGATGTTGAATTTAGTTCCTAACATTGTATTTAGTGATACTAGACCTAATGTTTGCATTGACAGATTCCTGAACATCTAGATAATGTTGATTTCACACATGCAGACATGCAGACTGACAGTGGCAAAGAACTTGGTGATTGATTCTTCATTATCCACTATACAAATTGAGATTGCCAACATACTTTGTCCACCCAAACTAGGCTCAAATTATGGGATTATAACTTGTTTTAATTTTGTGGTGAATAGGAATCAGGTCCTACAGACTGCTCACAATGAGCAACCTTTTATTTAATAATGCTTCTGTGAACATTTATCATGATTTACCTGCATTGGTTACTTCAGATAGAGAATTGTTCAGTCAAATGCATTGGCCTTTGTGGCAAATGTCGATTGCAACTACACTTCTGTTCAGTATTATCTTACAAGTGATTTACAAATACTTGGTTTTGAAATAGCATCTGTTAAGGACAATGAATTTAGATTTCTAGGCTGGTAGGTAATCTCTAGTATGTTCAGATTATGGACATTTTCTTCTGTTTATATATAAACAGATACATAGACATCTGGATAGATCTTTATATCAATACTTGAGATTGAGTAATGAATATTGTTTCGAATAATATAAATGGGTTAAATGAAAATATTAAAATGAAGGACTTAAATATTTTGGCACATATCACAGATGTTATAACCTGTTTACAAGAAGTGCATATTACTAAAAATACATTTTATGTTTTGACTAGCTGTAAAGCATTTAACCATGTGATACTCTTTCAGTTGAATTATTTGAAGTTAATAATACAGCTATAGATGTGGCAATAATGTTCATTATTCATATTTAAGGATTCTGATTTTTTTTCTGACTTACACAGGCAGAATCTTACTTTGGCAATACAGTACAAAAAATAATTTTAGATTCCATGTATGCCCCTTTCACAGACTAAAATGAATTCCTGTATAAGCTACTACAAGGTATACACCAGCTTAATTCTACTTACATCATGTTGACTGAGGACTTGAATGCTCATTAAAAAAGGAAAGTGAATGAAGGCTAACGTTGTGCTGTTACAAGCCTTATTGACTTATGATCATTGAAACCCCAAAACAAGAATACATTCATCTTGATTTTAAGAGTAAGCAACAAGAAGCAGTGGTTTGTTTCTCTTTTTCTAAAAACGGTTAAGAAAGTTGGTTATTTTCTCCCAGCTGCCCGTTGTATCCCCCAGTATACCATTGTCCCAGTGTTCTTATCAAATAAAAAGGTATTTTAATCTAAATATAATTATCAGATATAATCATGAGATTACTACAGGTATTCAAGAATTATGGCTCAAAGACATTTGTACATATAAGCCATTTAAATTAATCTGGACTGCTTTTAAATCATATCTGGTAGACATTTTGAATTATTTTTCCTACAAGTGACATTTTCAACAAAACTGATGCTAGATAAACTTTTAAATAAATTGTTACTAGTAGAGGTACTAATGTTAGTAAACTATGACAAGTGTACCTTTTGTAAAAGTCAAAGTCAGCAAGCAATCAACTATGTTAAAGAATACTACAATGATACTTCATTTATCACCAATAAAAATGATATTATACACAATTAAATGTATAATTTTTCATGATATTGTGTTGGCAGGACCTTTGTCATTACATATTAGGCTATTGTTCCTCCAACAGGGTTAACTTTTCAATAAGATGAAATTTAGATGGCTTTCTTTAATTTTTTTGGGCATTTATGGGTCATCTCTTTCTCCCTCAAGTTATGACATTATACATTTGTAAGGAGATTTTACCAACATAGGATCTTAGGTTCATAGATGGTTACTAGATTACTAGGTTACTGACCCCTGGTAGCATTTTTAAGCCTAGCTTTGCTTCCCAAATCAAACATTGTTCCTTGTGCCTGTAAGGTAAACATCTTAAAAATTACTCCAGCCTCCAACCCAGCACTTTATTGTTCTGATTCTGAGATCACAGCCCAAGTAATTAAAGATACAGGCATGTAATTGCCTAATAATCAAACACCTAATGCTGATGGTATCCCTGTAGAATACTTTGAGGAATATGTTTTTATAATTGGCCCTTTGTTTCTCTTTAAATCCCCTTTACAGGTGAACCAACATTTTTCTCCTACTCAGCTCATTCTCATAACAATGGCAGATATTTATTTATTTAACATTTGTTTACCAGGAAAGTCCGACTTGGAACAAAGCCAATTTTCAGTGGAGGCCTGGGAGAAATGCTCTAGATGCATGTCTTTGTAATGTGGGAGGAAACCGGAGCACCCGTAGGAAACCCACATGAACACAGGGAGGAAATGCAGACTCCACAAAGAAGGTATCCCAGCTGAGAATCGAACTGGAGAACCTCTTGCTGTGAGGGGACAACACAAATTCTGCATCATTGTGCTGACCTGTTATAGCACTTTATTAGTCAATTATAGGCTTAGAGCTTTGTTAAACTGAGATATTTGCAAAGATTACCGATAATTATATCACCAGTCTATTTACTTATTTGATTTTCATTAAATTTGGATAAAACACTGATTATAGTAGACAAATTTCAGTCTCATCTTCAAAAATATAGAAAAGCAAAATATAATACAATGAAGACACACCAAAACAATGGACAAAATTAATACACATTTATATGTATTGTACAAAAAAGAAAATAGGGGCTATACAATGTGTACTGCAGAATAGGAATTAAGTTCTCAACAGTAAATGCAGTGATGAGGCCAATGAGTGGGGATAAAGCCCTTACTACTGCCCGGGTAGCTTGGGTTCGATTAACAACTCAGGCATCTGAAGCACTGGCAGGGATTGATAGCCTGGGCTGTCCTTGTCAGAGGACAGTGTTTGTCTAGACATTCCCTTGGGAGGTATATCTATAGAGAACAGTAGCACTTGGATGTTATGGATGAATACAGGGGAGAGTGGAAATCAAAGGATAGGTCATAAATAAAAAACATCTCATAGTGGAGGTAGTTACTGGCAAGAACCTCCAGGACACCCCCAAGTTCCATGTCTTCCCCAGCCTGAGAATGGAGATAGGCTGATGGCTGTAGAAGAGGCTGATAGGTGGATGAGGTACAGTGGAAAGCTAGAAAAAGTGAAGCAGAAGAGAAGCAAAAAAAGACTCATAGCATTAGAGACAAAAAGGGAAGGAAAAAAAGAAAGAGGTGGTGAAAGGGAAAATAAAAAGGAGGGCAAAACAGAGTGAGTTTTTTGAAGATGTGATTTCAGCTGTGACCTAAAATCAGGTGTGTTAACGTGTCCCAGTGGTGGAGTGGGAGAGCTTTTCAGAGTTTAGGGCCTAAAATGGAGAAGCATTAGTTGCTACCACGGAGCTTGGATATGGGAATATGAAGGAAGGGTCTAGTGTGACTGAGACTCCTCAGATTGCAGGGAATTTTTTTTGTTGTCTTGGGAGATTGAATAGATTAGTTTCAAGTAGAAAGTCAAATTGTTGTTTGTCAGGAAGCCATTTTGGTTTCTTCAAGGGTAGTACAATGATGTTGATGAGAGTGTAATGAAATGGCAAATGATACTTGAGTGAATTGCTAATGCATTTCTTTTAGATGAATAAGCTGTTGATGGACTGACATATTGTGGTTAGTAAAGCAAGATGCCTTTATGATTGACATCCCAAGTGGCACAAGAAAGTGATGCATTTTAATGACGCACAAGAATGAGTTTAACACTTTTGAGAACTGTCAATCTGTTGACTGAAGTTGAGAGAGACAGACAAAGTGAGTAAGAGAGAGATCTAGACAGATACTTAGTTATTTGAATGAAGTGCTGTATTCCTGTGGGACTGTCCTTGTTATCTAAGATTTCACTTGAGGTACAGATTTTGGCAAGTTTCACAATTGGTGCAAAAGAGCAATAGTATTAGATTTAGTATAATTTAGTATGAGATGTTTCCACTTGATCTTTTGCAAGAGGGACAAGAAGTCTGCTTAAAGGTCATTTTGTAGAAATGATAATTTGAATGGATGATGACAAGGTCATCAGCTTATAAAAGAAAAGAGAGCTGACATAATCTCCTATATACAGAGATCAGACAGAAATGATGATGGTTTTGTTTTAGTAGGGGCTTTAAAGCTGCTGTTTTTCAGATATTTGCCATGACATCTTCTGATATGCATAAATTAACCAAAGAAACAGTGCGTCGTTGCTTGCTGGACTGTCCAGTTTAGTAGCAGAAGTTTCAGAAATGAAATGGTATTTTGCACTTTATATGGTTTGCTGGGTTCTGGTTGAATCAGGAAGGACAGGGTTGAGGGAGATTACTGAATTCTGTGAGAAAGTCAGCGGAGTAAAACTGAAAAGGTAGCGAGTAAGTATAGCACTTGTTTAGAGATTTATATAGTGAGTCTTGGTGACCATAGTTTTCTATTGCACAACATGCTGACAATGAGTAAGCATCTATTTTCAATATATTGGAGTGTTTTAGTAAGTCACTTTGTTACACACCTGTTGTCAGATGTTCCCAGAATGTGAGCAGTCTAAGGTAGATAGGATAGTTTTGGCCATTTATACTAGTAGCAGCTTTAGCTTAAAAGTAATTAATATAGGGGAGTGTACAGTAGTGTTGATGTAGGAGGAAATTAACTGGGCACTGGTCACTATAGCATGGAGTGTTTACCATGATAGAGAATAGTTTAGGTATTTTGGTAATCACTAGGTCAAGCACTCAGTGTCAGGATGATTTAAAGTTGGGTCAGAAGGTTTGATGTGCTAAATCATTGAGGATGAACTATGTGAAGAGGCCAAAAATATTATGGGTATATGTATGAGTACAATATGGTTGAAAATGTCTAGTGTGATGAGGTTATGGTAGTGTTTTTTATTTGTCTAGGGTAGGAGGTCTAGGTCAAAATGCCATTACAAGATCGAGTCTTGTGTATACTGTGGGTTCAGCCAGTTAGGATGGGCTTAGCTTGATCAATGAGTTGCATCTCTGAGTGACCTTTAAAGAGAATGATAATCTTGCCTCCTTTTTTTCAGGTCTGGCATATAGATGGAGCTTAAATCCTAGGAAAAAGTGTAGTGCGGTAGGGTTGTCCTCTTTGATCTAAAATACAGTTATAACTACAAGTTGAGGATTGTGCTGCAAGATGAAAGAGTCAGTTTTATTGGTTTTATTTCTTAGGATTTGCACAGTTTTGAAGCATGAGACTAGGGTTGTGCAAGGGTTACATTATCTTGATTGTGTTTACATAGTAGAAAAGAGATGGTTGAAATTTTCTTGACTTGAGGTTAGTTGAAAGGCGAAGAAGCAGGCAAGGTATGTGGTGTGAGAGTATAGGTGAGGTAGGATGAATGAGCTGTTTGGTATTATGTGACCCTATTATTTTGAATGTAAAGAACTGTGTGGCTAATTGATGGGGGATAAATCTTTGGAATAAAGGCTGAGGAAGTTAGTGAGAAGAGAGAATTGAAGGAGTGGAGTATTTTATGTATCACTGTGATCTGTGCTAATAATGATGAGAAAAAAGTGAAGGTAAAATTTAATGTTAAGTTGTGAGGAAGTGAACAATGAGTTAGTAAGTAGATATAAGCAAAAATGAAAAAAAAAAAATACTAGGGTAAAGAATGAAGCTGGAATGATAGTTGGTGGAGACTGAGAATGAATAATAAATTATAATTTAAAAAAGGCAATTGTTAGTGTGAGTTATGTTGTGGAAAGCAGTTGTAGTGAATGTGTCTCTGGAAGATCTGATATATGGCAAATTGTGCACATGAAAAGACTAAATATAAATACCATAACAGATTGTTGTGTTTGAAAGATGGCAGTGAGATTTGTTTCATGATCGTTAGTATTCAGTTTTAATAAAATATGTGGGTGGCTAATGTAACTTTTTAATAACAGAGTAGATTCTGGAGTAAATTTTCTGGAGTGGGTTGTTGAGAATGTAGACTGGATTATAGTAATATCCAGCCATGTCTTGAGTGAGGTGGCGGAAGAATGGTGAAGTGGTATATCTTTTCTATAGTGCATTTCTTTAAGAGAAGGGTTTAGGGAAAGGTATTTAATGAGGGATTGCTAGTTTACAGAGGTAAGGATCCTGGTGATGGCTGGTTAATTGAGGATGGAAGGAGACTGAAGGTAATTCAGCTGAATTAGACTGGTTTTATTCCTAGGAAAAACAATATCTTCATTTAATCATACTTTGCAAGCTTTAGCTCTTTGCTATGAAATTTGCTCTGTTTACAACTGATAGTTTTTTATACATTAGCAAGGGAATGAAGGTCATTTACCAAAATTACATTGGTTTTATTCCTTAGAAAAATATCTTCTTTTACTCATATTTTGCAAGCTATGGGTCTTTACAGTAATATGTAAAAATTATTCTTTGTTAAAAGTTATTGATGTTTTCACATTAGATATGCATAAAGCATTTGACACAGTAACCAAGGAATACTTAAATCTTATTTTTTTTACATTGAAATATCTGCATAACGGTACTAATTATGGTTAAAGCCCTGTTTTATGGTGCTAAATGTTATCTGCATATCAGTTTCTAGGATTCAAATATTTATTTACAGCAATGATGAGTTGTGACAACCGTGCGTTGGCCCAGCAATCAAGGACCCTCAATCCTCACCACTAACACCAGGAAAGTCATCTCCTAGAGCAGGAAAGGATAACTAATACAAACAGTAAAGTACAATTTCCCTTAAGTGCACACAGAGATCACAGTCAGTCTGGAGCTGGCTGCTCCCTTGCTCACAAGATCCCCAATAAGACTCCCCACTGGCACAGCTATAGGGTCGAGGTCTCAGCCTAACTGGGCAAGCTAAAACCTCCAGTACCCTCTCTGTCCAACCAGTGCTTCGTGTCCCTGCCAAGTAGCTGACACAACACACACACACTTTGAGATAAGTATTTATACACTTTACAGACACTCCTGGGAAAGGCTGACACAGATTCTCCAGCTGTGCCTCTTTACCCAGACTATATGGTAGTAATTATTGCCACCACCCAGTTAATAATATTAGCTACTAAAAGGCCCTTAAAAGGGTGTCCAATTATTACTGTGCAATATTAATATCCAATGGTAATGTGACTATTCAGTCTAAGGCTTATTGGAAGAGCTTAGACAGTAAACTCTATAAATATATAATGTACTCTAAATCATAATTTATCTCTACACAAACCAGCCACAGGTAGAAGGTTTTAAAAATATTTAATAATAAATAATTAAAACACAAGACAAAACTACTATGCTACAGAGATATCTAAGAGTTCACAGATCACACAGAAACTTAAAATAATACAGTAGGACAAGTCTGATTTCAAAGAAAAATACCTAATTAATTTTTACTAGCTTTAACTATTCCTACAAGAACTCACAGTGCTAAAACTTACATGTGAGCACAAGGCAGAGTGCTGATAAGTTAGATGTCCAGATCAAAATACTCTCTAGTCACTCTCTGAGACATAGTTTATAAAACATCACTAACAAACATGTCTCTGGGTCCTCCCCAGAATACATCATGTTGAAACTTAGGTTTTCCCAGTATTCATATTGCATCATCTTGACACCTGCTCTGAGTTCCCAGGCTAATAGAAACTGCATTATTTAGCAAGCTAACACCTGCACAGGCGAATACAACACTAAAAGGTATTTCACATATACACTCTAGCAATTAGTCCTTAGTTAACACAATAGACAGAATGTCTTCAGCCAGCCTGACTGGAACCAACTTTAAAGATCAAAGAATGTCATAAAATCATTTCAGTTTCAAAAGACACATTTTAAAGGCTTGACTTAGTTTTTCTTTACAGCAAGGGTGCAATGTTGTAGCAATTTTGAAGTTCACATTTTAAAGTGATTTTCTTTAATTTAAAATCACACGCCTGTATTTTACATTTATTTATACAAATGTTAGAATTATGTATTAAGTTCTATTTGACTAGGCTGGCAGCCTTCGCCTGTCTTTGTCCAATCTTCACATGAGTATGTCAAATATGTCCCATTTCTTCCATTTTCTGCTTACTGGGAATCAATCCAATCTTATATGCAGTTCAACAAGATGCCAAGATTCACAAAGTTTTGGTAAAAGATTCACAAAGTCAGTTCTTGGCCAAATCAGATAATCTGTATTTAATGTTCTCCCTTGGTGAACAATTCTCACATGCCAATGTTCTGTATGACAGAATTGTTTCTTAATATCAAGGGATAGAATATTAACCCTATTAAATTCCAGTAATTATTCCTTACAAGGCAGCATCCTTTATTAATCATTTACTGGTTAAGAAGTTCACTTTTTTAAGACTGTATTATTCTGATGACTTGGATTACTTCTGTACTTTGCAAATTATGACATCAGCAGAAGAACAAATACATCTGCCTTATAAGTGGTATAGCTTAAAGTTATAATTTGCTGGTAGGGCCAACTTTCTCAATCTAAAGATTTTTCTAGTTGGGTATTTCTCTATAAAGAAAGTTCTCTGGTCCTTATATTGCATATATTCTTTATAAAATTAAATGGATTTGATTCTCTGGAACACGTTGAAGTATCCATCTAAGAAATGGGGTACAACATTTGGGTGATCCTGTTTAGAGAGTAGTATTGTAACAAAATTGTTGATCAATGTCTGCCTTTGAATGTATACGCAAAGGATTTTTGTACAATATATTCATCTCCATTTTGCAAATTTGTTTGTCAACTTCATGTGAATGCCATGAAAAAGTTTATTCTAAACTTATTAATTTCTATTCACTGTGAATTTTGTATTTAATGACCATTGCATGGTAGAAATCCAATTCAGTCCTTTTTCCCTGCTGATTTTACCTCCATAAATAAAACTAGGCTAGGTTGGTTATTTGTATACCTAACTACATGTTTGAGATTTGATATTATCTTTATTTCCTATGCTCCTATATATGTCTCTAGGTTGATAACTACTGTTATGTTTTCTAAATTGTTTTCTGATGTAAGATGTTGTATCTACTCACCTGTTACTGTTGATTACCTTCAGAGAATAAATAAACAAACCATCTATTTAAGAAAATAAAGCAAATGTAGCCACTTTCTGCAACTATGAAACATTTCATTTAATCAGTCATTAGGTAACCACTGGAATTCAATCATATTAAATAAAAAAAATCATGACAGTAAACCTCTATACTGTCTGATACTTCAGTCAAATGGCACATAGCTAAGTCAATGTGAAAAGAACCATTTACTTGGGAGGCACCACACCCCCTAACTTTTATATCCCAGCTCCATGGTTTCACTAATAAGACCAAAGTAAAATGACCTTTACAATAATTTTATCAACTAACACTGGACAATAGCAGCAATAAAAAAGAATATTAAAATCCAGCATACTCATGGCCAGAAAAATTAACATTTTGATAACCCTAAAATACTTGGAAAGTGGGTACCAGACTAAATATTTGTACAGTATTGACAGACTCACTTATTGTTAATAACTGTTGTGCGGCTCAGAACATACTTCACAGAAAATCAATATTGGCCCATGAGATCTCCCTTTTCTCTGAGATAGTCCAGTCCAAGAGTTGGCATATATAGGTATCAGGGGCATGAGGGATGCATGGGATTGGTACTTACTTCCCTGCACAAAATGTTTTTGTAGGTGATATATTCATATTGCATTTTCTAAACATTTGAGTGAGTTCAAGGTACAGTTGCTGTTTTGTGAGGTAAGCACATAACCAATGGAATTTAGGAAGGAAGAAAAAGCTATTAACTTTCTCATTGGATGGTCTAAGACTACAGATAAATTATAATTCCATATAATGACATCATCAGCATGGCCATCTGTCTGCAACTATCCCAGTTACTGCTATTTTCAGAACTAAACTCGTACTTGACTTAAAAAATGCAATACTCAGTTTCAGCTCTCCACCATAGTTCAGATCTCGTTCAATACTTTTTAAACTACACAATTGTACTTTCTTTTCTGTTTCAAAAATGACTTCTTGTCAAGCATTGGAACGCTTTTGTAACTTCTAGACCTTGGGTCAGTCATGGTTTTGAGTTTGTTGACAATGAGTTGTTTAGTATGTGCATTGCTGTTGTCCCTGTCAGAAAAAATACAGCAAATATAATGTCCTTCTTTTTTGTAATCTCTGCTTCTGTATTACTGGTTGTTGGACCTTATCTTGCCTTATATTATGGACTACTTTCTGGAGTATGTCATCCCTTCTCATTGAGTTGCTAACTTGAAGCAAATTATTTATAGAACTATCAGTTCCTAAATGAAAGGTGGAAACACTTAGGTCACATTAGAGAAGACATCTAAAAACATGCTGTGAGCTCACTTTTGCTGACTGTAGCTCTAAAATATGTCTTCTGTATAGTGTGTGTGTCTCTGAGTAACAGTTGTGCTGATATATGAGCAGACACACCAGTCTTGTACACAGGACTTTAGCTTAGTTTTGATATGGTTTAATATAGCAATAACCCACGCCTGGGTGTGGGTAATGCTAAATTTACCCACGGTTGGCGTGGTTTGGTCCCGAGGGCCCGAGGAACCAAACAAAGCCAACCGTGGGTAAATTTAGCATTACCCACACTCAGAAGTGGGTTATTGCTATTATACCATGACATTATTTAAGAAAAGAAACTGTTACTTTTCTTAAATAATGGCATAGTATAATGCCTGTTTACTGCCCTTCCGCAGATGTCTGGCATCCGGCAGTTCTGATGTACTGCGCCTGCGCAGTACATCAGAGTTGGGCAAGCAACGGAGAAAGCAAGATCTCCGTTGCTTTTAGTGTCTCGCTATGTTAAATGGGTTTAACATAGCGAGACAGTTTTAAAATAAGCAACGGACATCTCCGTTGCTTATTTTAAAACTGTCTCGCTATGTTAAACTCATTTAACATAGCGAGACACTAAAAAAGGCAACGGCGATCTTGCTTTCTCTGTTTTAACACTGCTCGCTATCTTAAATGGGTTTAACATGCGAGACAGCTTTAAAATAAGCAACGGAGATCTCCGTTGCTTATTTTAAAGCTGTCTCGCTGTGTTAAACCCATTTAACATAGCGAGACAGTGTTTAAAAAAAACAAGTTATACTAATGGAAAAAAGTAACTCGATTTACAACGGGCACGCTGGCCAATCAGCGTGCACGTTTTGGGGGGATCATGGTATAATATAGCAATAACCCACAAAGACAACCGTGGGTAAATCTAGCATTTGCAATAATATCCCCTGCACGTAAGGAGTTGCACGGCAAAAGGAGTAGTCAAATAAATAAAATAAGCCAGCAACTGGTGGATGGTTCGTAGAGGTAGTTTAATAATAAGCTACCAAAAATGCATATAAGCTCAAAAACATACCGGTTTCGGCCCAAATACAATATGGCCTTCTAAATCATCTAAACACTGAAGAAGGCCATATTGTATTTGGGCCGAAACCGGTATGTTTTTGAGCTTATATGCATTTTTGGTAGCTTATTATTAAACTACCTCTACGAACCATCCACCAGTTGCTGGCTTATTTTATTTATATAAATCTAGCATTACCCACACCCAGAAGTGGGTTATTGCTATTATACCATGGTGTTAGTTTGTTTTGTATTATGTTTGTATTGTTGTTATTTATGTTTTTGTTTGCTTTTTTTTGTATTCTTCCACTTTTTGTGAGATAAAATAGTCCACACTTTCAGTTTGTGTTTATTGTTTATTTCTGTTTTAATTTAAATACATGTTATTTTTTAGTTTTTCAGGAAATGTTAGGAAAGGGCTAGGTGGTGCTTGGTATAATATAGTTTAAGCAGTGTAGAAGTTTATAACGTGTAGTTATGTTTTAGTAGTTATAGGTATGTTGAAATGTGGTGTAGTTTTAATTTGTATTAATTTTTTAAAAATATGTACTTTTACTATTTGGTCACTAAATGGTGATGTTGTATGCGCTTTTATTAGATGTATGCTGATGTGGACATTCGGTATGGTGTGTGTTTTTGACTTTGAAAGGGATGTGTGGTGTGTTTTTAGTATGTACATTTTTGGAGTTGTCTGTGTGTAGGTATTGTAGGGAATATAGGTAAGTGAATGGTTTTATGAGAATGCTTGGTTTTATTGTGTTATAAGTGGTGGTTATGTAGTGTGTGTGTGTGTGTGATGTATTTGCGACTGCATGACTTTTTATTTTTTTAGTGTTCGAGGTGAGGGAATGAGGAGTGTAGTATGGAAATTGGTTAGTTTTCTGTGTTTTCTTTAAATTGTTGTGTGTTTTGGGTATTAGATTTACTTTACTTTACTGTTTATTTGCTGTCGCCGCATGATATTTAGCGACCGGACTTTTTGCGTTGTTTCTTGTAGGATTTACTATGTGCACGCTGGTTGGATTAGCCAATCAGCATGCACGTTTGTCGGGTTTGCGATGTTCGCATGGTATAATTGTAGTGTTCTCTCAGTGGGAGAAAAGCTTTATCCTCCATCTTTGCTTTCCAAAAAATAAATGAAGAAATCTTACATTCAGGGTAACTGTAACATTTCTTCTTATCATAGAGAAATTGTTTCAGTATTTTAAATATGTTAATTTGTAGCTCATGTATTTGGATATCATTGCTGTTTGTCCATCTGCAAAGTATTGTTTGAATCTGCTGCCTCCTTCACATACCCTTTTCATTTTTTTTATCAAGAAATTATGTTGGCAATCTACCAAGAGGTATTTACTCAGAGCTGCAAATGCAATAGCACATCCTGCTGCAAATCTCCTAATCATTTCCGTAAAAGAAAACTACATACTACTGTTATAAGAAACATTGTGTACAATCCCTCTCTATGAATGGGGGCATATGCACAGAATTATCAGACTAAACACTTATTGCATTTGTATTGGCACCCCATCCAAAGTTCTAGAAAAATGCATTCACAAATTACTCCTGTCATCTAATTAAAACAAGTTACTCACACTGATGCAGCCTGATTTATTGCTTGCTTTCCTAAACACAGTAAATCAACACAAAAATAAGGGTCTGTTGGTAACCTCTTTATTCTTAGACCTGTTAAAAGTCTTCAGTTCAGTCTCCTGTCAGCTGGTCCTAACTAGGCTAGCTAATATAGAGTTAAGCAAAAATAAAATGTAGTGGCTTAATAACTATCTTAATGACAGACCACAATCCATTTAGTAGCACAGATGCCTGCATATCCTATCAAACAATAACAATATCTCTTCCACTAATATCATTTCTGGGTCTATTATTGTTCAACATATTTATTAGTGTTATGTATAGGATAGTTAAAATGCCTCAAAAGTCCAATATGCAGATGATTTAACTCTTTTGTGCTTAGCCAGCAACTTAAAAGAACTTCAGACCTTCACATCACTGCCATTGTCTAACATTGAATAATAGATAATAAAATCCCAAATACTCTCGAATGCCAAGAAGTTAAAAGTACTACTTTTCTGCCTATAATCTGCCAAAAAAAATCACAGACTTAAAAATCAAGTACCTAAAGCATTATTATACAAGTCACCCACTAAACGCCTGAGAGCTTACATAGGTGTTTACCTTCATTGTGATCATTATAGAAATTATGCCATATCCAAACAGATAAGAAACTAGGGATGATATATAAAAGCAAGAAAAAAAATCACAGTTGGCTCAAGAGCATCAAGAAGGATCACCTTGACAAATAAACAACAACAACAACTTTGCACGCATTCACCTAAAGTGCTTCCACAGGTATTATAACAGAACAGAAGCTGAGTCACTCGTTATATAGGTATGGCCTGCCCAGACCTTTCACACCTCTGGTCAGTTTTTGCCACAAGGTTCAATCGGGTTAAGTAGCTATATTGTATAAAGTTATCACAAGTACTGAATCTATAAGTAATGGATATTTCAAAATAATGTTTATTTTCTAAGAACAGCAAGAAAGTAGTATTCCAGTGTGGAAAGGACCTATGAACAACAAGTAAAACTGTAGAACATATAATCGTTCAAATGGACCAGCCACAACAGCAGATTTAATTATCCATTCTGTGTATGTCTTGCTAAAGCATTCCTTAACTCTATCTTTCTTATAGCTAAAATATGCTCTCTAATCCTTTCCTTGAGCATCCTATTTGTTCTATATAGGAAAAACAAATAGGATGCTCAAGGAAAGGATTAGAGGGCATATTTTAGCTATAAGAAAGATAGATTTAAGGAATGCTTTAGCAAGACATACACGAGATGAAGGGGCTTCACATACATATAAGTTTAGGGTGTTAGAGTGTCTAAATATTAGTAAATGTCTTGGTGACATTAAAAATATCTCTGAACAATGAGAAACAGAATGGATATTTAAATTTCAGGCTGACAGACATCCAGGGTGAAATGGTAAAGTACCTTTAAAACCATTCCACAAAGCTCATCATTTATTTAAATGAAGTTAATACTTGTCAGTCATGTGACGTGTTCTACCATTGATGTATGGGTATATAAAGAGTTTTAATCATTGCTGTTTTTATTGGTCTGAAGAAGTGCTCAGTTGGGCATGAAAGTGCTCACCGCATGAATTAAAGCACTGAATTTCTACATCTGCTGTTGTGGCTGGTCTGTTTGAATGAATATAGGTTCATAGGTTCATACTAGGCTATCTGCCCGAGGGCATTTACAAGCCTAGCCCATCGTTTTGTGGCTTACGCCACCCCTTTAGTATGGGGAACTATACCCATTATTTTGCTGTGCCTCTGTCGAGCAGTGACACTGAGGTAATCCCTGGGGTATATCTGCGATCTCCCATCCATTGGTCAAGATTTCTCTTGAACAAGGCCAGCAAGGTGCTCTGCCTCACATGTACCGGGATTTTGTTCCACAGCATAGGGAGTCTTTGGGTGATGAATCTATCCCTCCAGCACGTCCTATTAATAGCCGTGTCAAGGTTTAAGTCTCGCGCCCTTGTGGCTCTGATGCATCTAGATTTTTTGAGGTGAAGCATATTCATCAAATCTGGGTTTGACATGGCCTTGTATGTTAGGCAAAGGTCACCTCTGAGCAAGCGTGGCGACTGAATAGAGCTGGAGTTCTTTCAGTCGGGCAGCATAGGACAGATTTTTGAGACCCTTTATCCTTTTGGTGAAGAACTTTTGTGGCCTCTCCAGCTGCTGCAAGTGTCGGGTCAGATACATTCCGAATGGGGCATTGTACTCAATCATTGGTCTGATGAGTGATGAGTAAAGGGAGACTATGACCTCCCTTGATCTAGATGAGAATCCCTTCATGATAAGGTGGGCAATGTAGAAGGTCTTCCTAACTACTTTAGCTACATGGGTGTCGAATGACAGACTACTATCAACCTGGGTCCCCAGGTCCCTGATAACTTCTTCTGTGCTCAGTGGATTGCCACCTATTTGGTAGCTAGGGGTAACCTTGTTTTTCCCGAAGGGTATGACTATGCATTTTTGGCATTTAACTTTAGGCCGTGGCTCTGGCACCAGTTATCCATTTCTGTGAGACCCTTCTGAAGGATATCTGTGTCAGATGTGTTTTCTACTATGGCGCCCAGTTTGCAGTCATCTGCAAACTTTGTCAGCCATAACCCTCCTGTGTTTGCTTGTACTTCGGAAAAGTAGATGCCAAATAAGAGTGGGCCCAGGACTGAGCCCTGTGGGACACCACTTGTGACAGGCTTTGAGTCTGACATGGCGCCAGCAACTCTGACCCTGTGGGTTCTGTCACTCAGCCAGTTTGCAACCCATCTTGTGATGTATGGGTTGACATTTAAGCTGATGAGTTTTTCAATGATACCCGAGTGGGGTATTGTATCGAAGGCCTTAGCCAGATCGAGGTAGGCTGTATGGACTGCCTTTCCCTCATCAATGGCTTTGGTGACTGTTTCGAAAAAGTCAACCAAGTTTAAAAGGCATGATCTGCCTTTGACAAAGCCAAACTGGGTTGGATCCAAAGTCTGCAAATTCCCTATGTCTTTATTTATGAGGTCCATTATGATCCTCTCCATGGCTTTGCAGATAAGGCTGGTCAAGCTAATGGGCCGGTAATTTCCAGGGTCGGTGGAGGCACCGCCTTTGTGAAGTGGTGCCACAGTTGCAGTGCGCCACTCCCTGGGTACGTATCCAGAGGTAAGACTTTGATTAAACAGCTGTCCTAGCTGTGGGTTTAATTCCTCATTGAGTTCATGGAGCACACAGCCGGGGACACCATCAGGTCCCATGGATGCTGTGTTTTTGCTTTGGAGAGAGCAGTTCTCACTTGGGCTGGAGATGTTTGGGGGCTGCAATAGTTTGGTATAGATATCTCTCCTTTTGGGGAGGGGAGAAGTTTGCACTGAACCTGTCAGCCAGTATGTTGGCAATGTCTGTAGGATCAGTAATCTTCACATCATTTTGAACTAGCTCTGAGCATATCTGGGAGTTTCCTCCCAGGTTTCTAACATAGCTAAAGAAGGCCTTATGATTGTCTTTTGAGTCTTTAGCTATTTTTCTCTCGAAATTTGCTTTGGATGATTTTATGAGAGCTCTTAGTTTTTACTTATAGTGATCAAGGGTGTCTTACCTTTTAAGGATTTTGCTCTATCTTGTAGTAGCTTCCTCCTTTTGTTGTAGAGTTTGTTTATGGCTGGGGTCCACCAGACTGGACGCTTGCCTTTGGTACAAAGAGTCTTTGTTTTGCTTGGGATTGCCTTATCCATGCAGTCCTGCAGGTGCTGGTAGAAGGCATTTGTAAGTGATTCAGCGGCTTGAGTACTGTTTTCCATGCTCGGGGCCTTAAAGGAGACCACACTAGTCTTTAGAAGTGTGAAGTCGGCTTTTGAGAAGTTCTTTACTGTGGTCTTTTATTTCAGGTGGGGTGGGATGAGGACCTCCAGCGAGATTAGTTTGTGGTCTGATCTCACCAGTGAGGGGTACACCTCCGGTGTTGAACATTGTGCTCCCATGTTCGTGATGATGAGATCAAGTATGTTATCTCCTCTTGTGGGGATGGTGACTAGTTGTTCCATGGCATTTGAGTTTATGAATTCCAGGAACTTTTGGGCTAGGGTGTTTGGGCTTGAGTAGTGTTCCCAGTCTATATTAGGGTAATTGAAGTCACCTAGTATGATGGTGTTTGGTGATACATTTATCCCTCTAGTGTTTTCAGGAAGGCCATGTGAGGTTCCTGAGTTTGTGAGGGTGGCCTGTAACATGCTACAATTTGCAGATCAGTCTTGCCTATGGTTAATTGCACCTGGATGGTCTCCGATGCATCGTGCATTGCCACCAGTCTTGAGGTGTGGGTGTCCTTGATGAATATGGATACCCCTCCTTTCTTGGTATTGTCCGGATTTTGGGGCGGAACGCATGATATGAGGTAAAACCTGATAGCGCTGGGGTGCTCTCAGGAGCCTTGAACCAGGTTTCTGTCACAGCACAGACATCAATGTTCTCCATACTGAGAAGGGCCTCGAGTGCATGCATTTTGAGATTTAGACTTCTGGCATTGAGCAGCATTACCCTTAGTTTTTTTCCTTTTTTGTGTTCTAGGGTGGTAGGTTTAGAATTTGAGCCTTGCCTAAAAAGGCACTATGGGGTGGCAAGAGCCTTTGCCAATATCCGGAATCCCAGGGGTGACAGGTGCAAGCCGTCCCTTGCGAAGCAGCGTGGCTTGTCCAGCATGTCATCCCAGGCAGACAGACACTGGATCCCCTTTGAATGACACCAGTGTTTAAGCCAATTGTTAAAGCTGATCATCTTATCTCTGTATTGTGGCATCATTCTTGGTGAAGGTAGGATACTGCTCAAGGTCAGGGTCATACCTGCCTGGGCTACATAATCAGAGAGCTCCTCAATGTCTCTTTTCATGTAGTCCAAGGAGGTACGTCTCAGGTCATTTACACCAGCGTGGACAATGACTGAGTCATATTTGTACCTGCTGTTGAGAGACCTAAGTGCTTGCGTTATGTGGCGGATTCTAGCGCCCGACATGCAGCTTACTGTGACCTTCTCCTTACTCAGTCTGGTGAGCGGGACGTCAGTGTGTCTGACTATGGAGTCACCAATGACTAGTGTGTCTGGCATTGTGTTTGGCCTTAAGGGCTGTGACTGTTTGACACTCTGACTGTGAGGTCTATGTGTTGCAGGTGTTGTGTTCTGAGGTGGTGGTTGTTTGGGTGTCTGCTTTGGTGGCCTCTGCTGTTTTGGTAGATTTTTGATCAGAGCCTCCGAGTATGTCTTTGTGTGTTTATGTGTATGATTTGAGGTTGTAATGGTACTATGTGAGACTGGGTCTATAGTGTGTGTGGTAACCTTCTCCTCCTGACTGGTCTTGCCAGTCCTATGTTGAGAGCTCAGCCTCCAGTTTGGCCGTATAGTTGCATCTCTCGCATGTATTTGTGTTTTGTGGGAGGAGGAGAGGGTTGTCTGTGTACATGAGGCAATTTTAACATTGCCTCAATATTCCCAGGTTCACCAGCTGAGCAGGAGAGGACACTAGCAATTGATCCCTCGACATGCTAGAAGGAATAGAAAAAAAACTTTAAAAAAGATTCCGGGGGACGTGGGTGACCGAGAAATGGGGGGTTGCCTTTTTGGGGTACTATCTATGACAAGAGTGCCATATCAAGGTAATAAGTACTGTAGGAGCAAGTGCTACGTTTAACAGATAGAGAATAGTCTACTTGGAGTCAAGTAGAGATGATCTTTTTAATTATAGGATACGCTGATTAGATCAGTAGTATAGTTCAAGGAAGGTAGTTTTAAGGGAAAATTTGAAGAGTGGACTTTAGGTAGCCCGAATAGTTTAAACCTGCTTAGCCGGAGCTGCCCGAGTGTGCAACAGTGGCAACTCCGCTCTAAATCGCGCTAATGCGCGCTAAAGCGTGCTTTATAGCAGGGGGCTGGAAAAGACAGGAAATGACCCAAAATGGCCAATAAACTACAAGTTACTGCCTTAAACCACTCCTCTGAGGACAAATGAAGGAGTTATGGAAATGACCCCTAGTGGCCAATAAAACTACAGTTTCAAGTCAGTAACCACCTCTACGGGGGCAGGGAAGCTGCTCAATGTTAGTCACTGCCACTGATGAACACAGAGACCCTCCTTCAGCCCAAGCAAAAATGGCCTCACAGAAACTTTCAAACAGTTCAGGAACAGCAAGCCTGTAACTGAACTTTTTTAACTCTCAGAAAAGTGGGAAAAAAGCAAGATTTTTTTTGTTTTTGTTTTTTACAGAGATAGCAGAGGTTCACAAGTAATATCAAGTTATAACAGTGTAGTAAATGACCCCACATAAGAGTGCTAGGTCAAGGACAGAAAATATGCAAGTTTTAAGAAAAAAATGATTTAAAATTAAGTGCAAACAGGAAATTCAGCAAACAGCTTTTGGTTGTGCTCTAAATACAGCTACTAATACAGAAATCAAGTTTAACAAGCCAGAAAATGCTCAAGCTAGGCAGCTATGCAGAAAAACTTAGCAAATAAACAGAGAAAAAATACTTAAAATCTCAAAAGTGGCTCCCTTCTTCTCTCAGCGTTTTATCCTCTTGGAGGGTGCTTCACCAACAGCCAACAAGCCTGAAAAGACGCTCAAACCACGAGGCAACTAGGTTTTAAGAGAGGAAGATGAAGGAGTTATGGAAATGACCCCCTAGTGGCCAATAAAACTACAGTTTCAAGTCAGTAACCACCTCTACGGGGGCATGGAAGCTGCTCAATGTTAGTCACTGCCACTGATGAACACAGAGACCCTCCTTCAGCCCAAGCAAAAATGGCCTCACAGAAACTTTCAAACAGTTCAGGAACAGCAAGCCTGTAACTGAACTTTTTTAACTCTCAGAAAAGTGGGAAAAAAGCAAGATTTTTTTTTTTTTTTTGTTTTTTACAGAGATAGCAGAGGTTCACAAGTAATATCAAGTTATAACAGTGCAGTAAATGACCCCACACAAGAGTGCTAGGTCAAGGACAGAAAATGTGCAAGTTTTAAGAAAAAAATGATTTAAAATTAAGTGCAAACAGGAAATTCAGCAAACAGCTTTTGGTTGTGCTCTAAATACAGCTACTAATACAGAAATCAAGTTTAACAAGCCAGAAAATTCTCAAACTAGGCAGCTATGCAGAAAAACTTAGCAAATAAACAGAGAAAAAATACTTAAAATCTCAAAAGTGGCTCCCTTCTTCTCTCAGCGTTTTTTCCTCTTGGAGGGTGCTTCACCAACAGCCAACAAGCCTGAAAAGATGCTCAAACCACGAGGCAACTAGGTTTTAAGAGAGGAAGATGAAGGAGTTATGGAAATGACCCCTAGTGGCCAATAAAACTACAGTTTAAAGTCAGTAACCACCTCTACGGGGGCAGGGAAGCTGCTCAATGTTAGTCACTGCCACTGATGAACACAGAGACCCTCCTTCAGCCCAAGCAAAAATGGCCTCACAGAAACTTTCAAACAGTTCAGGAACAGCAAGCCTGTAACTGAACTTTTTTAACTCTCAGAAAAGTGGGAAAAAAGCAAGATTTTTTTTGTTTTTGTTTTTTACAGAGATAGCAGAGGTTCACAAGTAATATCAAGTTATAACAGTGCAGTAAATGAACGCACACAAGAGTGCTAGGTCAAGGACAGAGAATATGCAAGTTTTAAGAAAAAAACGATTTAAAATTAAGTGCAAACAGGAAACTCAGCAAACAGCTTTTGGTTGTGCTCTAAATACAGCTACTAATACAGAAATCAAGTTTAACAAGCCAGAAAATGCTCAAGCTAGGCAGCTATGCAGAAAAACTTAGCAAATAAACAGAGAAAAAATACTTAAAATCTCAAAAGTGGCTCCCTTCTTCTCTCAGCGTTTTTTCCTCTTGGAGGGTGCTTCACCAACAGCCAACAAGCCTGAAAAGATGCTCAAACCACGAGGCAACTAGGTTTTAAGAGAGGAAGATGAAGGAGTTATGGAAATGACCCTAGTGGCCAATAAAACTACAGTTTCAAGTCAGTAACCACCTCTACGGAGGCAGGGAAGCTGCTCAATGTTAGTCACTGCCACTGATGAACACAGAGACCCTCCTTCAGCCCAAGCAAAAATGGCCTCACAGAAACTTTCAAACAGTTCAGGAACAGCAAGCCTGTAACTGAACTTTTAACTCTCAGAAAAGTGGGAAAAAAGCAAGATTTTTTTTTGTTTTTTTTTTACAGAGATAGCAGAGGTTCACAAGTAATATCAAGTTATAACAGTGCAGTAAATGACCCCACACAAGAGTGCTAGGTCAAGGACAGAAAATATGCAAGTTTTAAGAAAAAACGATTTAAAATTAAGTGCAAACAGGAAATTCAGCAAACAGCTTTTGGTTGTGCTCTAAATACAGCTACTAATACAGAAATCAAGTTTAACAAGCCAGAAAATGCTCATGCTAGGCAGCTATGCAGAAAAACTTAGCAAATAAACAGAGAAAAAATACTTAAAATCTCAAAAGTGGCTCCCTTCTTCTCTCAGCGTTTTTTCCTCTTGGAAGGTGCTTCACCAACAGCCAACAAGCCTGAAAAGACGCTCAAACCACGAGGCAACTAGGTTTTAAGAGAGGAAGATGAAGGAGTTATGGAAATGACCCCTAGTGGCCAAGAAAACTACAGTTTAAAGTCAGTAACCACCTCTACGGGGGGCAGGGAAGCTGCTCAATGTTAGTCACTGCCACTGATGAACACAGAGACCCTCCTTCAGCCCAAGCAAAAATGGCCTCACAGAAACTTTCAAACAGTTCAGGAACAGCAAGCCTGTAACTGAACTTTTTTAACTCTCAGAAAAGTGGGAAAAAAGCAAGATTTTTTTTTTGCTTTTGTTTTTTTACAGAGAAAGCAGAGGTTCACAAGTAATATCAAGTTATAAAAGTGCAGTAAATGACCCCACACAAGAGTGCTAGGTCAAGGACAGAAAATATGCAAGTTTTAAGAAAAAACGATTTAAAATTAAGTGCAAACAGGAAATTCAGCAAACAGCTTTTGGTTGTGCTCTAAATACAGCTACTAATACAGAAATCAAGTTTAACAAGCCAGAAAATGCTCAAGCTAGGCAGCTATGCAGAAAAACTTAGCAAATAAACAGAGAAAAAATACTTAAAATCTCAAAAGTGGCTCCCTTCTTCTCTCAGCGTTTTTTCCTCTTAGAGGGTGCTTCACCAACAGCCAACAAGCCTGAAAAGACGCTCAAACCACGAGGCAACTAGGTTTTAAGAGAGGAAGATGAAGGAGTTATGGAAATGACCCCTAGTGGCCAAGAAAACTACAGTTTAAAGTCAGTAACCACCTCTACGGGGGGCAGGGAAGCTGCTCAATGTTAGTCACTGCCACTGATGAACACAGAGACCCTCCTTCAGCCCAAGCAAAAATGGCCTCACAGAAACTTTCAAACAGTTCAGGCACAGCCAGCCTGTAACTGAACTTTTTTAACTCTCAGAAAAGTGGGAAAAAAGCAAGATTTTTTTGTTTTTGTTTTTTACAGAGATAGCAGAGGTTCACAAGTAATATCAAGTTATAACAGTGCAGTAAATGACCGCACACAAGAGTGCTAGGTCAAGGACAGAAAATATGCAAGTTTTAAGAAAAAACGATTTAAAATTAAGTGCAAACAGGAAATTCAGCAAACAGCTTTTGGTTGTGCTCTAAATACAGCTACTAATACAGAAATCAAGTTTAACAAGCCAGAAAATGCTCAAGCTAGGCAGCTATGCAGAAAAACTTAGCAAATAAACAGAGAAAAAATACTTAAAATCTCAAAAGTGGCTCCCTTCTTCTCTCAGCGTTTTTCCTCTTGGAGGGTGCTTCACCAACAGCCAACAAGCCTGAAAAGATGCTCAAACCACGAGGCAACTAGGTTTTAAGAGAGGAAGATGAAGGAGTTATGGAAATGACCCCTAGTGGCCAATAAAACTACAGTTTCAAGTCAGTAACCACCTCTACGGGGGCAGGGAAGCTGCTCAATGTTAGTCACTGCCACTGATGAACACAGAGACCCTCCTTCAGCCCAAGCAAAAATGGCCTCACAGAAACTTTCAAACAGTTCAGGAACAGCAAGCCTGTAACTGAACTTTTTCAACTCTCAGAAAAGTGGGAAAAAGCAAGATTTTTTTTTGTTTTGTTTTTACAGAGATAGCAGAGGTTCACAAGTAATATCAAGTTATAACAGTGCAGTAAATGACCCCACACAAGAGTGCTAGGTCAAGGACAGAAAATATGCAAGTTTTAAGAAAAAACGATTTAAAATTAAGTGCAAACAGGAAATTCAGCAAACAGCTTTTGGTTGTGCTCTAAATACAGCTACTAATACAGAAATCAAGTTTAACAAGCCAGAAAATGCTCAAGCTAGGCAGCTATGCAGAAAAACTTAGCAAATAAACAGAGAAAAATACTTAAAATATCAAAAGTGGCTCCCTTCTTCTCTCAGCGTTTTTTCCTCTTGGAGGGTGCTTCACCAACAGCCAACAAGCCTGAAAAGACGCTCAAACCACGAGGCAACTAGGTTTTAAGAGAGGAAGATGAAGGAGTTATGGAAATGGCCCCTAGTGGCCAATAAAACTACAGTTTCAAGTCAGTAACCACCTCTACGGGGGGCAGGGAAGCTGCTCAATGTTAGTCACTGCCACTGATTAACACAGAGACCCTCCTTCAGCCCAAGCAAAAATGGCCTCACAGAAACTTTCAAACAGTTCAGGAACAGCAAGCCTGCAACTGAACTTTTTTAACTCTCAGAAAAGTGGGAAAAAAGCAAGATTTTTTTTTTGTTTTTGTTTTTTACAGAGATAGCAGAGGTTCACAAGTAATATCAAGTTATAACCGTGCAGTAAATGACCCCACACAAGAGTGCTAGGTCAAGGACAGAAAATATGCAAGTTTTAAGAAAAAAACGATTTAAAATTAAGTGCAAACAGGAAATTCAGCAAACAGCTTTTGGTTGTGCTCTAAATACAGCTACTAATACAGAAATCAAGTTTAACAAGCCAGAAAATGCTCATGCTAGGCAGCTATGCAGAAAAACTTAGCAAATAAACAGAGAAAAAATACTTAACATCTCAAAAGTGGCTCCCTTCTTCTCTCAGCGTTTTTTCCTCTTGGAAGGTGCTTCACCAACAGCCAACAAGCCTGAAAAGACGCTCAAACCACGAGGCAACTAGGTTTTAAGAGAGGAAGATGAAGGAGTTATGGAAATGACCCCTAGTGGCCAATAAAACTACAGTTTCAAGTCAGTAACCACCTCTACGGGGGGCAGAGAAGCTGCTCAATGTTAGTCACTGCCACTGATGAACACAGAGACCCTCCTTCAGCCCAAGCAAATATGGCCTCACAGAAACTTTCAAACAGTTCAGGAACAGCAAGCCTGTAACTGAACTTTTTTAACTCTCAGAAAAGTGGGAAAAAAGCAAGGTTTTTTTTTGTTTTTGTTTTTTACAGAGATATTAGAGGTTCACAAGTAATATCAAGTTATAACAGTGCAGTAAATGACCCCACACAAGAGTGCTAGGTCAAGGACAGAAAATATGCACGTTTTAAGAAAAAAATGATTTAAAATTAAGTGCAAACAGGAAATTCAGCAAACAGCTTTTGGTTGTGCTCTAAATACAGCTACTAATACAGAAATCAAGTTTAACAAGCCAGAAAATGCTCAAGCTAGGCAGCTATGCAGAAAAACTTAGCAAATAAACAGAGAAAAAATACTTAAAATCTCAAAAGTGGCTCCCTTCTTCTCTCAGCGTTTTTTCCTCTTGGAGGGTGCTTCACCAACAGCCAACAAGCCTGAAAAGACGCTCAAACCACGAGGCAACTAGGTTTTAAGAGAGGAAGATGAAGGAGTTATGGAAATGACCCCTAGTGGCCAATAAAACTACAGTTTCAAGTCAGTAACCACCTCTACGGGGGCAGAGAAGCTGCTCAATGTTAATCACTGCCACTGATGAACACAGAGACCCTCCTTCAGCCCAAGCAAAAATGGCCTCACAGAAACTTTCAAACAGTTCAGGAACAGCAAGCCTGTAACTGAACTTTTTCAACTCTCAGAAAAGTGGGAAAAAAGCAAGATTTTTTTTTTGTTTTTACAGAGATAGCAGAGGTTCACAAGTAATATCAAGTTATAACAGTGCAGTAAATGACCCCACACAAGAGTGCTAGGTCAAGGACAGAAAATATGCAAGTTTTAAGAAAAAAACGATTTAAAATTAAGTGCAAACAGGAAATTCAGCAAACAGCTTTTGGTTGTGCTCTAAATACAGCTACTAATACAGAAATCAAGTTTAACAAGCCAGAAAATGCTCAAGCTAGGCAGCTATGCAGAAAAACTTAGCAAATAAACAGAGAAAAAATACTTAAAATCTCAAAAGTGGCTCCTTCTTCTCTCAGCGTTTTTCCTCTTGGAGGGTGCTTCACCAACAGCCAACAAGCCTGAAAAGACGCTCAAACCACGAGGCAACTAGGTTTTAAGAGAGGAAGATGAAGGAGTTATGGAAATGACCCCTAGTGGCCAATAAAACTACAGTTTCAAGTCAGTAACCACCTCTACGGGGGCAGGGAAGCTGCTCAATGTTAGTCACTGCCACTGATGAACACAGAGACCCTCCTTCAGCCCAAGCAAAAATGGCCTCACAGAAACTTTCAAACAGTTCAGGAACAGCAAGCCTGTAACTGAACTTTTTTAACTCTCAGAAAAGTGGGAAAAAAGCAAGATTTTTTTGTTTTGTTTTTGTTTTTTACAGAGATAGCAGAGGTTCACAAGTAATATCAAGTTATAACAGTGCAGTAAATGACCCCACACAAGAGTGCTAGGTCAAGGACAGAAAATATGCAAGTTTTAAGAAAAAAAGATTTAAAATTAAGTGCAAACAGGAAATTCAGCAAACAGCTTTTGGTTGTGCTCTAAATACAGCTACTAATACAGAAATCAAGTTTAACAAGCCAGAAAATGCTCAAGCTAGGCAGCTATGCAGAAAAACTTAGCAAATAAACAGAGAAAAATACTTAAAATCTCAAAAGTGGCTCCCTTCTTCTCTCAGCGTTTTTTCCTCTTGGAGGGTGCTTCACCAACAGCCAACAAGCCTGAAAAGACGCTCAAACCACGAGGCAACTAGGTTTTAAGAGAGGAAGATGAAGGAGTTATGGAAATGACCCTAGTGGCCAATAAAACTACAGTTTCAAGTCAGTAACCACCTCTACGGGGCAGGGAAGCTGCTCAATGTTAGTCACTGCCACTGATGAACACAGAGACCCTCCTTCAGCCCAAGCAAAATGGCCTCACAGAAACTTTCAAACAGTTCAGGAACAGCAAGCCTGTAACTGAACTTTTTAACTCTCAGAAAAGTGGGAAAAAGCAAGATTTTTTTTGTTTTTACAGAGATAGCAGAGGTTCACAAGTAATATCAAGTTATAACAGTGCAGTAAATGACCCCACACAAGAGTGCTAGGTCAAGGACAGAAAATATGCAAGTTTTAAGAAAAAAACGATTTAAAATTAAGTGCAAACAGGAAATTCAGCAAACAGCTTTTGGTTGTGCTCTAAATACAGCTACTAATACAGAAATCAAGTTTAACAAGCCAGAAAATGCTCAAGCTAGGCAGCTATGCAGAAAAACTTAGCAAATAAACAGAGAAAAAATACTTAAAATCTCAAAAGTGGCTCCCTTCTTCTCTCAGCATTTTTTCCTCTTAGAGGGTGCTTTACCAGCAGCCAACAAGCCTGAAAAGACGCTCAAACGACGAGGCAACTAGGTTTTAAGAGAGGAAGATGAAGGAGTTATGGAAATGACCCCTAGTGGCCAATAAAACTACAGTTTCAAGTCAGTAACCACCTCTACGGGGGGCAGGGAATGTTCTACAATGTTTATTTTCTAATTGGACTTAACGTCTTTGCTGATTATATAATATTCACATAATTTAAAAGAGGTTCCATATCTGATCTTTAAATATTAATCCACTTATTGTGTGGTGTGGGTAGATCATGAGAATATAAGATATTGTGACCTATTGTGACCTATTGACATTAACAGAATACAAGAACACGTGTAAGTTGCAGCTAAGGTACTGGTTTAATGCCTGAGGAATCACTCTGTGTGACAGTCTGTACCATTTTTATTGCTTTTTAAAGTAAATTGATCCTTCTTGTTTTGTCATGAGCCAACTGTGATTGTTTGGTTAGCACTGTTAGTGTTGTGATTCAGACTTAGGCTGGAGGTGCTTTGTTTTTGAAAAAAAAAAAGATGTTATATATGTTATATAGAACTTAAAATTACTTAACACACAAAGCAATGATATAATATGTGAGATGAGCCATTCAAATTAAGATCAGGATGCAGCACAACTAACCTGATGTTTGCAGTGAGATGGATTCTTGAGAAGAAGCTAGAAATGAGGAAAGAGTCCAACTGGACATTCCTACAATTTGATAAAGCATATGACAAAGTCCCAAGAAAGTTGATTTAGGCAATCCTGCTGTGGTTCAAATTCCCATAAACATTGGTAGAATTAGTGCAAACTCTGTTCAAGGGCCACTGGTTCAACTGGAAACAGTGACTGGTCTCACAGAGGGTTCCCAGTGGGAATGCATGTGCATCAGGGTTCAGTTCTGAGTGCACTGCTGTTCATACTGGAGATGGACTGCATTAGCAAACAGGTTGGAGGGGACAGATCAACAATAGAAGGGAGGGTAGTGAAACAGGTTAACAGCTTCAAGTATCTAGGAGTGTTGGTTGAGGAGAAGGGAAGTCTGAACGAAGAGGTCAAAGCTAGAATCACAGGGGCTGCTTCCAACTAGTACAGTGTGTCAGGTGTAGTGTATAACAGAAGGATGCCAAAGAAGCTGAAGAATAAGGTGTACCAACAAGGGTGTGACCCATACTAATATATAGTGCAGAAACTTAGGCAGTAAAGGCAGAGCAGTTGAGGCAGCTAAAGGTGATGGAGATGAATTGGCTGATATGGGTGGTAGGATGCACACACTGGAACAGACAAAGAAATGAGGGCACAAAAGCAGAAGGCAAAGTAGCTCCAATTGGAGAAAATGTTAAAGAGAACAGATTACCATAGTTTGGACACATATGGAGGAAAATAGGAAGACAATCTGGAGAAGAAGATTTGGAATACACAGGAAGAAGGCAAGAGAAAACAAAGGTATCCAGGAAAGAGTAGGATGGACTGTGTGAGAAAAGGCCTGCAACAGTCAGTCCATGAGTGCCAAATAAGGTAGGAGAGTGACAATGAACAGCGAGAGAGATGGTGGCAGTTGACAAGACATGCCTACTCCCAGATAGAAAATGGGGAAAAGGAAGTTGATAATGATAAAAGCAACAACGGCAATGAATAAAACTCTTTCCAATAGCTTATTTGCCTGTGGGATGTTGATTTAAATAAAAATCAATACAAAGTCCAGAAGAAACATATAAAAAGTTGCAAACAATACATCACTGCATAACATTACAAAAATGTAAACATGTTAGAATTTCAAAACACTCTAATATACTCTCAGATCAAAATAATACAGAATATGCTGTATAATCCTCATAAATTGTCTTCAGTCACAAATCTGACCAAAAGATATCCTCCAGCAATATCACTAAGATCTTTAAATCAAAGCTGAGGACTTGTGATCAAATCAAAGAATCACAGCAACAACTCCTTTTACTCTGTTGCAGATGCAAAGGTATGGAACATCTTGCCATTATATATTCATACATAACCTGACACACATAGTTATGTTAAGATATTAAAGAATCATCTGTAACTACCTACTTTTTAAATTCTAAAAAAAAATTAAATTCTCCTATTTTTTTAAATAAACTGTAATGCTAATTGTTACCATAGAAACTTAGTAATATTGTTGCTAACACTAAAATCTGCAAATTAACTTTCCCCTCAAAACCCAACTGTAGTATTAATAACAACACATTAAACCAACTGTTTTTGTATTTTCAGTACAAATACTCTCATGTCTGTTACACTTTCTCTTATTTCATTACAGTTATAGTAAATGAACACCTAGCATTTTATTTTACATCCCCCCATCATTACCTGCATTATACTAGCATTCATATTCTAATCTACTTCATACACTTGTTTGTGCATAGCTTTAAGACTATACCCAAATGCTGGACCACGTCTGTCTATAAGTTTCCCAAAACTGAATATGTAAATGCATGTTTAAGTAAAAATGTTCCTTGTATCATTTCTGTTATTTCTTTATCTGTTATTTCTATATCTTACATGTAAATATGCTCTATTTGGATATGTGTTTTATCACCTCTGTATCAGATTAATTTTCTGAGGATTTTTCTCTTCAGTCCTCTACTAAAAAGGAACTGTTTGAGCTCACTTTGGCTATCCCAGGTGACAGATGGAATTAATCAAATGAACACTCTTACTCAAAAAAAAAAAAAAAAAAAGGCTTCCTTTTCACCAAATAATAAATGTTTGCTATTTAAGGAGCATATCATACTGAGTTCACTGTTTGCACCTTAATTGCTTAGACTTTATACAATGTAATTGTAGTTAGAAGTGAATATTTGAATTGGTTCACATTTTTTTTTGTGCACACTATCACCCATGATCTGAAAGGGGAAAAAAATAGAAAAAGCAATACGATATGTATCTCTGCTTACTTAAACATATCACACCAGCATCTTCACGGGGAATACAATTGTGGATGTCCCATCCTTGATGCAGACAACTCCACAAATAATTTTCATTTCCATTGCACCTCACATCATCAAGATGTATAGGTCTGGTTCCCTCTCCAAAATAAGCATTTGATAGGGCAGATACTGCATAACCACATCCTAGCTGCCTGCAGACAACATCTGCATCTTTCAAATCCCATGAATCATTGCAAACAGTTCCCCATGTTCCACTGTAATTGACCTCGACTCTGCCTGAACATTGATTTGAGCCATTAATTAGTCGAAGACTTAGACCTGGAAGAGATGAGTAAATGCAATCATTTTATAAGACTGTCCTGTAAATACAGAAATAAAATTTAGGGGGTCTTGAAGGTTTACATGTCAGTTATAGTTAACGTTAATGTCCTAGTATATACAGAGACAATATTAAGAATGCTTTACATATATGTGTGTATGTATGTATATATGTGTGTGGGAGGTCACAAAATAATTAAAACTCAAAAAATCAAGATATCTTAAAAAAAGAAAACACAATAGGCACAAAATACAGAAAAAACTCATACTGCTGCATCATGAAATATCGAATAATGCTATCCAACTAAAAATATCCTGCATCATTCACCCTAACTATAAAATCAAGATCAAGTATTGTGCTGGTAGTGTGACCATTAGGGAAAGGATTTTCAGTTATGTAATGTCTAGGGTCAGGAGTAGGGGAGGGGTTAGCACACATAAGTAAGATGGTGCCGGAAGTTTTGTATGTTTAATGAATTTTAGATATGTATATGGGAGGAACTGATGTAGGCTCTTGTGTAAACAGTGTTTTATTATGTTTGTTTCTGCACTTAAATTTAAATAAAAATATTAAAAATGTTGAATGATTTACTTACTATTTTGCTAGTAAATTTGGACTTATTGAAGATTATTGTGCCTGTGTGAGTGGCACAGCTTGAAAAACTACTGTTACATGTATTATTGATTGGGCTCATGAGATAAATAAAATTAGGTAAAGTGAAAATATAACACATTATGGAAAGGAATTACCCTGTGCTAGTAATAATCACTCAACCCCTATTAAACATGATTCTGTAGATGTAATGTTTGGAATTCAAGATACATGTGTACATCAATTTAAGAATTTGGGGCATGTAGGATAAATTAAAATGGGGAGAATTTTACAACAAATAACTTGGATGAAAAATGAATTGACTAATGTATATGTTAAGAAAAATAGGATAGCACTGTGTAGTCGCAAAACATTCATTATTTAGAAAATTAAGTCATTGTTGTTCCAACACAGATGTTGGGAAAAAAGAGACAAATGGTGGGCTAAAAAGAAGAAATTTGAATTGATCATAGAAAGATTAAAGAACATTTCTGAGATAGGAAACACCAGAAAGACTGGAGTTGATGACTTGGTTGTAAGTTTTAAAGAACAAAGACAACTAGATGAGAAATGTGTGGAAAGGGTACAGTTAATTAAATTGTGGGATTAATAAGAGTAATGATGATGAAGATTATTCTTTTGTGACAGTTGAAAGACTGGGCATTACCTAAAGCTGGTAGATACTTCAGATCAGGTTAGAAATTCTATAGTAGTGAATGGCGATTCAAGCATTTAAGGCAATGATACATTTGCAGATAGGATAATGAATCCTGAATAATGTTATCCCTGCTGGGAGCAAAAATACAGCATGTGAGTAGGACCATATGATGCCTATATGTAGGAAAGTGTAGAGCTGTTTTTATTCACATTGGATCAAATGATCACATCTTTAGTAACTCACTGAATGTAGGGAATGTAACAGCCTTATTAGATATAGCTTGCATAGGTTTGAGTCATATTTTTCAGGTCAGGTCAGGATGAATGAAAAGATATTTTATAAATACCTTCACAGAGTCAGGTCACCATGAATGAAAATATATTTTTAATAAATATCTATGCAAAAAGGCCCATTTTAAAACTTGGGAATGTGCATAACATCCAATCTTACTTTTGGGAAAACATGTATTAGAAACAATGGTCTCCACTTGTCAAGAAAAAGGAGGAGATGTTTTCCATCAGATATTTTGCACTGTTTGACTAACACAAGACAGGATTGTTGCCAGGTCTCAAATTTAACAAGTCACAATTTGATTTATATATGCTGGTTGTTAATGTATGGAGGATTACTAATGATTTTTTTAACTGGATAAATTTACTGAGTTCATATAGAACAGTGTTTGTGAAACACAGCTAAAGAAGAATGATTGAAAATATGTTCTGTCAGGATATAAATGTTTTTACTGTGACAGATATTTAAACAAAATAATCAGGTGAATATTATGATAGGCATTAAAGATAATGTTGAGACCTAAGAATGTTACATCTTTGATGATAACGCCTTAGTGTAAGCTCTGTAACCTAGACAATAAGGACATCTTGGGAACAGATTAAAATTGCTAGTGTATAAACCACCAAAATCAAGTCCTGATGACCTAAAGGAATTCAAATATCTCTTGCCTGAAACACAGAAAGGAAAAATTAGCCTACTTAGGAACTTGAATTTACCACAGATAGACTTAAATAATATAGATTATACAGCATTATTATGAAAATTATTTTCAATGTATGTATATTAACAGCAATTGTCACATATTGCAAATAAACCTACAGTGGAACAGAGCATACTTGATTTTATTTTCTGCCAAGTTTTATCACATTTGATGGGTTAGTAATCCTGGGTTATAAAGATTAAACTCTTGCTATATTATACTGCCAAACTGAAATTTAAAGCAACCACATATGATTAATAACAGACTTTATAGAAACAAAAGCCAAACAGTCACTATGCAAAACTAAAGATGCAAAAACCAAACGGCTGCAGGTACACTGAGTTGCCCAAAACACACAACAACAGCAAACGTAAATTAAGGCACCAAAGTTACACACTGGAAATCAGTCACTGTACTTTATTGCAGAAGACAAATGGTAAATGCTTTCACAACTTAATGTTGCTTCATCAGACCACATCACTACAACTGATGCTTGGTTAAATACTAGGACAATTAGTATGACATCACAATTTAAAGAGATATTACTCCACTAACATAAGAACATATATCGATATCCATAAGTAAAATGCATAAAATATATAGAAAGGTGTGCATTTACACACAATAATATTTAAAAAAGGGGGAATGTCATCCCTGATGGTTATTAAAATATATATATATATATATATATATATATATATATATATATATATATATATCTATATATATGTGTGTGTGTGTGTGTGTGCACATATACACATACATTTTGTGCACATATAACCATAATAGTACAATAAAAAATATATAAAAAACTCATATTTAGTGTTTAAGGTGCCTTGCCTTAAGGTAAGGAACTAATGAGGTGCAGCCATTCAAACCAGGATATCTATCTGCTTGTAATTTAGTGATCCATTGTTGTTCTAATTCTTCAGTGTGGTTTTCTACATCACCACCTCTGTTTGTCCTTACTATTTGTTGTAAGATTAAAAATTTAAAACAATGACTACTGTCTGTATTCAGGACATGATTAGCTAGAGCATTTGATTGCTTCTGGTTCCGTATGTCCCTTATATGTTCTAACAATCTTTCTTTAAAACTCCTATTTGTTTTGCCTACATAATAGGCATGGCATGCTTGGCAAAAACAAAAATAAACAACATCGACACTTTTACAATCATAGTAATTCTTCATATAAAGTTTAAAACATTTCACAAGATGAATGTACTCATTTTTAGTGTAGACATGCTGACAGCAGCACAATTCCTGCACGGGAAGGTGCCCTGTCTGTTTGAGAGATTTTTTATAAAAGACTGATGTTCTCTATTACAGAGCTGCTGCTTTAAAGACACATTATTTCTAAAACTGAAGTTTGGGGTGTCACCGACTGTGGAAACCAGACCTGGTATTTCATGTAATAAGTGCCAATGCCTTTTAATAATTTCCGTATACTTATTGATGTCACTTGCAAATCTAAACACTATTCTAAACTTATTTCTATCAATACTTGTATCATAAGGTATACTTGTATCAGCACTATAAGAGCTCATGTATGGTTTACATCTTGTAGATCACAATTTCCATGCATCTGCTATCACTCTTGTGATTTCTGAGCTAGAATAGCCTCTTGTTTGAAATTCATCTTGTAACTTATTTAAAGCAACTATTGCCTCTTCATCATTATTATGTAGGCGTAGGGTTCTATAGACTTGTTCTTTGAGGACATTTCTAGGTATGTGTCTCAGGTGCATGCTTGACCTGTGAAGACAGGCATTAGTTCTTGTGGGTTTGTGATAAATACTGGTCATATCTGCTTTAAATCAGTAAGGGTGACACTCACATCCAAGAAATCAACACATGTATCAGAAAAAGTAAAAGTAAACTTCAAAAAGTCTGTAGTACTATGCAGGTAATCAATGAAATTACTGATATTTTCACCATGCCCTTTCCACAAGACAAAAACATCATCCACGAAACGGACGTACCAGAGAATGTAGCCAAAAAATGGGTTAACATCTGACAAAACATATTGTTCTTCCCATCGTACTAGTGATAGATTGGCATAGCTATTTGCACACGAAGTGCCCATAGCCACGCCAATCTTCTGTAGAAAAAATTGATCCTGAAAAGTTACGATGTTATTTTCAAGTATAATCTCCAGTAGTGCACAGACTAGCATAATCTTATTAGTAGTCAGCTTCTTATTCATATTGAGGAATTCTCTTATTCTATCAATACCCCAAACATTTGGAATACTAGTAAAAAGAGATACATGAATTGCAGGATTTACATTCTCTTATTATTAAACAAGCAGATAAAGGTGGTAAAATTGTATTAATGGACAAAGATTTATATGTTAACCAGATGAAGGTTTTGCTGTTAGATACTTGTACCTGTCAAATGCTGACAAAAACAGCTGTAATTGCTATCATTGATAAAGTGTCTTTTTTAGTGTTTGATTTACTGATTACAGGATTAATTGAAGAATCCTTATTCAATTATTTTTCAGTACATAAACCTCTAGTTCCTAGGATTTATGGACTCCCTAAAATCCATAAACATCCCACGGTTCCTCCTTTACGCCCCATCGTATCAGGAGCAGGATGGTGCACTGAGCCTCTATCTATTTATGTAGAAGGCATTTTACATGAGTTCTTGGATAGTTGTTATACAGTTCTTAGAGACACAAAAATGTTTTTACAGCGGTTGCAAAATAGAATGGAAACCATTGATAATGATGAAGAATTTGTATTCCTTACCATGGACATTGAATCTCTTTTTACTAGTATTACAAATGTTTGGGGTGTGTATGGTAACACATATGTTTGAGATCCTGGTTCAATGTCTAGTAAAGGGGAAGTAGTATGGGAACCAGAAGTCAGATGACCAGATGTATGTTATGTCATTCTGTAATCCAGCACTGAAATGATGTTTTAATACTAGATGAGACAGAAGTCTCAGTGCAGTCTGTTTTTGAATCGTAACAAAGAAGGATCTCTCACTCACTTCATCTTGACTTGCTTTTGTAAGTAACCAAGGAATAGTAATTCTTTAGATCAGTCATGAAAATATAGTGAGATTAGTTAATATTGTTTTTCTGTATCTGTGTAAATCTGTCCATCTATGCTATTTTTGTTTCCTGTGATTGAAACTTTGATGTTTATTGTAAATAAAGATTCTGTATTTTCATTTTCTTTTATTATTAAATATAATTAAACATTTCATTATGGTTGGTCCTTTAGAAAATATTTTAACCTTTGAGAGTGCTTATATTTATTTAGTGACACTGTGGTCACTGCTGAAGGCCTTACTGAATTGGTCAAATACTACCATTTTTAATGGTATTAATTTTACCCAGTTTAATTTGATACCCTTGTAAGAGCTTTAGAGCAGCTACCTTTGGAGTGCTGGTGGCAGTAACTGTCATAGTTTGGACAAAGGGTAGCAGAGCGAGTAAATCTGTGCCAGCCTTTCCCAGATGTGTGTGTGTGTGTGTGTGTGTGTGTGTGTGTGTGTGTGTGTGTGTGTGTGTGTGTGTGTGTGTGTGTGTGTGTGTGCAAATCAAATCTCAAAGAGTGTGTGTGTCAGCTGCTTGGAGCAGGGACACAGAGCATTGGTTTCACAGAGAGAGAGTGGAGGATGACTTGGCATGAACACTCAGCTGAGGACTCAGCTCTACAGCTGTGCCAGTGGGGAGTCTTACAGGGGGCCTGGAGATAGAGGGGGGGACCCAGACCAGAGACTGAGTGTGTTCCCTATGTGGTCATAAGGGAGATTATGCTTGATGCAGAGAGCTGCATCTGGAAATACTGTGTGCATCTATTTTTGTTCCAAGTGTACGTCCCTCACTAGTGAGAGTGGTGAGGATTCAAGCTGCTTGATTACTGACCAAGAAGAGGGAGGTCACATATTGGTGAGCAGTGATGGGATATTTACTGAACTTCAGTAGCTTGTAGGCAGTTGTTACTAAAGGTGTGTGTACTCTTAGCAACCACAAGGTAAACATACAGAGTTTTATTTTCACAAGATTTTATTTTTTTGTTAGTTTAGTTTAGTCAGGGAAAGCAGGCAAATATGTCTGCAGATTATTATGGCAAGCTGACAAAGAACCAGTTGACCAAGGTGTGTGAAGACAAAGGACTGGTGCAAGCCAACCTAACTAAAGAGGAAATTATTTCAGCCTTAGTCGCAGCTCAGACCAGCAACCAACAGGATAACCAATCTGATGATGGGAATTTGCAACCCTCAGAAACAGGACAGTTTGACTTTTTCTCAGATGACTTATAAACCCTCTGAAGTTAGAGAGACTTGAACTGGAGGCTAGACATTTGGAATTAGACTCAGCAGAGAGACTGCAGCATTTGGAGGCTAAGAAAATCAGAGACTGTGGGAGGCAAAACATATGGAATTAGAATCAGCAGACAGAATGCAGCATTTGGAGGCCAAAGAAAATGAGAAACAGTGCCTACATGACAGGGACATGCTGACATTTTGTCAGGGTCATGGAGGAAATGGGAAAGGTAATAACTGAACTCCAGAAGCAATATAGTCAATACATTTCTTCTACAATTTACAGAGTATGATAATTTTGATAGGTTTATTCATATATTTGAAAGAGTTTGTAAACAGTATAATGTTGACCAAGGCTCTGCGTAAAGTTCCTGAACTGCTTACTCCATGGTAAATCTGTAACTCCTGTTTCTAAATTGTCTGATATTGATTGTTTAAACTATGGTAAAGTAAAACAATGTTTACTAGAATGTTTTAAGTTAACTCTTGAAACTTGCAGAAAAAAAAAATTGTGAGCATAGATGCAAGGCAGATGAAAGTGTATGTGATTATATTACTGATTTAAGCACTTATTTTCATAGGTCACCACATTTGAAGGGCTGGGACACCGTTTGGTGAGGGAACAAGCCCTTAGCACTTTGTCTGAGGACATAAGAATCTGGTTGGTAGACCGAGAGTCTAACTCTGCAGATGAGCTGGGGAAAAGGGGGGATCCCTACATATCAAGCAGGGCATCACTGCACAAGAAGGGGATACAAAGTGCTGCATATGGATATAAGGAACCCATGGTGGGCAGCCTAATCCACCCAGAAGAGTCTACCAGTAACAGGGAAGCCACTAGTTCAGGTACACAGCCAGGATCAATGGTTAGATGTTTTAAATGTAACCAGTGTGGCCATGTATCCTATAGATGTCCATGAAAGCAAGGTGTGGAAAAAAAGTTCAGGGAGCCAGCAAATGGGAATAACAGTATGCCAGTGCTAAGTTGTTTGGAGAGAACAGGGGTACAAAACTATTACAGGAGTTTATATCCTATTTTAGTGGACGAAAAACAGGTCACTGCTAACAGAGAGACACATCCTCTGACATAAACATTGTGAAGCCTGCAGTAGTTAAAGATGATCAGTACTTGGTTGTGCAATCCAGTCCATTCAGAACTTTAGGAGGAACCCATTCCAAATGCCTTTGACCTGAGTTCACATTGACTGGGAGGGTGGAAAAGGAAGAAAGCAATTGGGTGTGTCTGAGGATATCCCTACAGCTGTCTTGATAAGGAATGATTTTGATAATGCAGTGTCTTGTGTGCAAGCAGTTATATGCAGTCAGGCTTGGAGACAGGCATGTAGGTCTGGTAGCCTGGGGGAGACCCAGACACACCCCACACCTGAAGCCAGGGCTGGTGAGATGGCTATTTTAGGGAGGGAGTTACCCTGTTGCAGTGAGCATGAAGGTGAGCCACAGTTGCTGGTAGGTACTGATGTTCCTTTGGATAGAATGAATGCAAGGGCAGAGGGGATTGGTAGTACCCAGGCTGACAAGTGAGGCACCACTGCCAGAGGATGCCGGGCTTCATGTGGAAACAGATCTTGGATGGGGTCACAAAGATAGAGTTGAGACAGGCTCAGCTTTTGGACTCTACATTAAGATACTTGAGGAATGTCACTAAAAAGGCAGCTGATTATCAAGGAAAAGGGGAGTCTATATATTGGAACAAAGGGTTACTGTATAAAGAGTGGTCCCCTGAATGAGGGGTAGAGGGTGAGATAATACAGTAGTTGGTAGTGCCTATAGCCTACCATATGGAACATCTAGCTGTAACCCATGACATTCCTCTTGTAGGTCATATGGGCATAAAGCATACCAAGACATATATTATGCAAAACTTTTGTTGGCCTGGGATTGCAAGGTATATAGCAGAGTACTGCAGGACCTGTGAACAGTGGCAAAAAGTAGGCAGCACAGGAGAAAAGATCATAGCTCCTTTGATGTATTTGCCTGTGGTTGAGGAGCCATTTCAGAAGGTAGCTATGGATATTGTAGGGCCTCTGAGTACACCAAGTTCCACAGGGACGACATATATTCTATTGGTAGTAGATTATGCTACTAGATACCCTGAGGTGGTGGCTCTGTCCTCCTTCGAGGCACAGAAAGTGGCAAATGCTTTGCTAGCGATTCTCAGCAGGATAAGTTTTCCAAGAAAAATACTGACTGACAGAGGTGCCAGTTTCATGTCAGACCTGCTGGCTTGTCTGTGAGAGCACTGTGGGGTGAAACACCTAAAGACCACATCTACCACTCCCTAGACTAATGGTCTTGTGGTGAGATTAAAGTCTACACTAAAAACCATGCTATGGGCATTTGCACACCAGGTCAAGAGAGAGATTGAGAGATAGTTGGACATATATTTGCCACATCTGCTGTTTGCTTACAGAGAGGTTCCCCAGCAAACCACAGGTTTTTTAGCCTTTGAGTTGCTGCATGGCATAGGGTGAAGGAGCCTATAGATTTCATTCATGATGAGTGGGATGTTGACTGTGAATCCTCCAAGGAGTCTGTTGTGACTTATGTCCTAAACCTCAGGACAAAGCTTAGGGAGCTCATGGGTTTGGCTGAGGAGAACCTGGCAGGAGCTCAAGAGCAGAAAAAGGTCCGGTATACAGGAATGCTTGAAGCCGAGAGTATGCTGTGGGACAGCAGGTTATGGTGCTCATTCCTGTCAGACACAATAAGCTGCAGGCAGCTTGGAGGACCATTCAAAGTGGTAAGGAAGGTCAGTGATATTAACTACATGGTAGAACTGTTAGGCAGGAGGCAGGGGCACAAATTGTACCATGTTAACATGATGAAGCCTTACCATGATGGGGAGGCCCTTGTGTTAAGTAATTGCAGTGGATGTCAGGAGGAGTCTCAGGGGGATCCATGGACACATCAAGCCAAGCTGCAAAATGCCAGGTTACTAAAGTGGACCTAGGGGTGCGACCGTATGATATGATAGTCCAGCACAGTAGTGGGGTCAGCAATGCCAATGCATAGGGGTATGTGTTATTGTGTTCCCAGACAGGCTCATGTCCCTCAAGACACATTTCTCCAGGGTCAGTTGAGAAACTTTCTTGAGTCTTCAAAAAGGGGAGAGATGTGATAGTGTGAGGTATTGCCAGCTATTCCAGGACAAGTAGGGCAGTGGATGTATAACATATGCCAGCATAGCTAGCTGGAGTTTTGTAAAGAATTATATGTCATTTGTATGCCAAAATGACGTGTACAGATGTTTGTGTTAAAAAATGTATTTGTAAGGCTGCTTCTGTTAAAAATGTAGCAGCAGTGTGTCCTGCTGGAAAGAAAAGAAATATACATGTATGTCAGACTGTACTGTTTTAACTGATTAAATGTATATATTGTGACAGAGGATACTGGAAGAGAAGAGGTCAAGTTCAGCCTCAGCTAACTTTGAGAAAACTAGTCTGAAATTAAATTACATGGTTGACCATAAAGATTGTATCTTACAGTTCTGATTGCAACTAGAGAAAAAAAGTGTCTGTGAAAACAAGGACTAGGAATCCTGCTGTATTGTCCTTGGCAGTGAACTAATTGCTACCCTGGATGTGTGGAAGTGTTGAAATGGTTTTATGGCTTCCAGGTGATATAACACATATTATCAAAGCTCTATCTGTGTGAGATTCTGGTTCAGTTTCTAGTAAAGGGGGTAGTATGGGAACCAGAGGTTAGATGGCCAGACGTATGTGATGTCATTCTCTAATCTAGACTGAAATGATGCTTTAATACTAGATGATACAGAAGTCTCAGTGCAGTCTGCTTTTGTTACATGATAAAGAAGGATTTCTCACCCACTTCATCTTGCCTTGCTTTAGTAAGTAACTAGAGAACAATAATTCTTTAGATCAGTCAGAAAAATATAGTGAGATTAGTTAAGTATTGTTTTTCTGTATCTGTTTAAATCTATCCATCTCTGTTATTGTTAATATTTCCTGTGAATGAAACTCTGGTGTTTATTGTAAATAGATATTCCATATTTTCATGGTATTTTATTATTAAATATATTTAAACTTTTCATTCTGGCTGGTCATTTAGAGAATATTTTAACCTTTGAGAGTACTTATATTTATTTGGTGACACTGTGACTGCTCCTGAAAGCCTTGCTGCATTGATCTAACACTACCATTTGTATTAGTATTAATTCTACTCAGTATAATTCATTGCCCTTTTATGAGCCATGGAGTAGCTGGCTTTGGAGTGTCTGGTGGTAATAACTACCTTATAGTCTGGGCAAAAGGTAGCAGAGTGAATAAATCTGTGCAAGCCTTTCCCAGGTGTGTGTGCGTGTGTGTGTGTGTGTGTGTGTGTGTGTGTGTGTGTGTGTGTGTGTGTGTGTGTGTGTGTGTGTGTGTGTGTGTGTGTGTGCAAATCACATCTCAAAGAGTTTTGAAGCAGGGACACAGAGCACTGGTTTCACAGAGAGAGAGAGAGAGAGAGAGAGAGAGAGAGAGAGAGAGAGAGAGAGTGGTGGAGGACTTGGCTTGGACACTCAGCTGAGGACTCAACTCTACAGCTGTGCCAGTGAGGAGTCTTACTGGGGGCCTGGAGAGAGAGAGAAACCCAGACCCAGGATTGAGTGTGTTCTCTGTCTGCTCTTAAGGGAAATTGTGCTTGATGCAGAAAACTACATCTGGAAATACTGTGTATATATATTTTTGTTTCAAATGAACATCCCTCACTGGTGTCAGTGGTGAAGATTCCGGCTCCTTGATTACTGGCCCAGAGGAGGGACATCACATCCACAACCAGAGTATGTCTTTAATTATTTAGTTCATTGAAATTGAACATGATCTGGCTCAAGATGTTAATCATGGCTAGTGCTTGTCTTAACTCAGTTACTCTAGATGAACTCCATAACTCAGGTAGTGTACTGCTTGCTTGTATCTGCTCTGTTTCAATTAGTGCTTGTACTATATTACTGACTAGCATACTGCAATTCAGTCTTCCCAAAGCAGCAACTTTCTTGTTTTAACTTCATTGTAATAGTTTGGAGCACTTTCCTTAACTTGAAATCATGCATTACTTTATCTGGACCAAATACCAAGAAATCATATACTGTATGATAACAACAACACCATCATGTCCATTAAACAAGTTAGCACCTATATGAACCATCTAAGATGGAAATCACTTAACCATTGACTACTTTAAGTGCTATGTAGCACTGAAACTGTTATTAACATTTCTCATACAAGTCCATAATTAAAAACTTTAAATCAGCACATGTTCACGCTTCCTTTGTAGTTACTGTGACCATTGGCCCAAACCACTCAGTCAGCTCAATGACACTTTCTTTTATGTCATGGTTTGCATTGTTTTGAGTTCCACCTTTAATTTAGACACCATAAAAATGGCACTCTCCAGAGTGTAGTCAAAGTACTGAATTTTAATTTAATCTTCATTGGTTCACAGTTAAGCAGACCAATGTCATCAGGCACACTCAGAGTGACTACATTTATTTGGGCAATTAAACCCATCTTCTATCCCACAGCTCTGCTGAGCAGATTGTCTGTGTGCAGATCATCCAGCACATAAACACAAAACTCACACTTCTACCAATTATACTCAGACAAGGCTAGAAATGTATCAATGCTCCTGAGATGGTCTAAAGAGCTATGAATGTTAATCTGTGCTTCATACAGCTGAAACACTTCAGTAAATTTCTGTAGGTAGCACTTGTATCAAACTTAAAACTCATTTGAATTCAATGAATAGGGAGTGTTACTTTCCAGTCTACATCAGTATGAGACACTGAGACGCAGTAGAGAGGGAACCTAGGAAAATTATTTTCTGAACATCATTTTCAGTCTTATTTTTAGGTGCAGTATCTTTAGCCCTCAATTATTAAACTTGCTTTACAAACAACAGCAACACTGCAGATCCCTTTGTTTCTCCAATACCTTCTGCTTCATGCTACATGTTGTACCAATTCAGCATGATATTCGTTGGATCTTGATTATTTCTCATACTTACATTTACTTTGTGTCTAGTAAATTCACTTATTTTTGACCAGAATTATTTTTCTTTTCAAATTTACTATTCCCTCTGCATTTACCTTATGCCCATCACTTTCCATATTCAAAATAGCATTTTGCTTCTTCGCTAATTCTGCCTCTGGTGGTTTGTGTTACTTTTTCTGAAGTTAGATCCTCTTCCAGTTGTAACTTTTAAGAAAGTTCTACATTAATCAGTCCAAATAAAATTCTGTCTCTGCTTTGTTCATCCTCCGCTGCATTACATACATAATTTTCAGCCACTTGATACAAGTGTCTTACAAGAGCTTCAACATATTTACCTTTGTCTTGTTCACATCTGTGAAAGAATGCCATTTCATGTATATTTTTTTGGCTCAAAATGTTCACTGAGCTTAATTTCTCAAAATGAAAAGAACTGTATATTGCTTCCATTTTCCTATTGAATATAACAAAGTAATTAACTAAATTTCTAATTATTTAATGTGGTTGCTACTCTAAATCATGTGACCCTATGTCTTCAGGCAGGTCAGCCAAATCCTTTTGAGAAGTCAAATGGCTTGCGGGTTAAACTTGGTCATTTTTATCAATATTGAGTTTTCTTGAGATGAATCACTTAAATCAATAAAGCAACAACTTTGGGAAGTGGTAAACCTACTTTGTTGTAGGAAAAATATCTTACTGGGAGCTTAGCAGACCCTGCTCAGTTCATCTGTGTGGTTTTCTGAAAGGAATGACATTTTTGCATTTAATTCCTAAAGAGATTCTAGTTCTAGCACTATATCATCATGCATACCTCTGATTACCTAGTAACGTTAATTAATCAAAGGTTACATAAGCATTTTAGGCAAACAGGTAACTCTTCTTCTGTACAAAATGGCAGCTCAGTAGAAACAATGTTAATAGTTCCATCATCGTGAACACACTGGCACTAGATACAATGCATTAAAGGATGTAAACATTCTTAAAAAAGCAGTACTATACAATCGTCTTAAAGTGGCAATAGCTCATAGTATATAGTCACACTATATACAAACTCAAGCATTTCTATTGCATGCCATCATAGGCACCCTGCTAAAATACTGAAAAATATTAATTCTTATATTTTGGAATAGATTAATAGTAGATTAATAACAATTTCATATTTTCTCATTTTAGAGTTTTCTAATTTCATAGTTACTGTGGTGGTGGTGCTGCGGTAGCATTGTCGCCTCACTGTTAGACGTTGCCCGTTCGATTCTCAGTTAGAGCATCTTCTGTGTGGCGACATTCGTGAATAGGCATTCCTTCATTGAAGGTTGTGCATTAGGCCCGGCAAGCCAGCATGTAAAAATCTACTGCCAATCATTAGCGGACCGGAGTTCCGCTGTGGTGACCCCTAACCGGGAAAAGCCGAAAGACACTAACAAACAGAGTTTTCTAATTTCATCAGCTATTAAATATTCCCTCAGTTAGTTGTTAGTTCACTGACTTTTTTTGAGCTTTGAGTTGCAGACATTTATTTGTTCACAACTGACACACACACATGCACACACACACACACACATATCTATCTATCTATATATATATATATATATATATATATATATATATATATATATATATATGTATGTAATCCACAAAATGAAGCAGCTTTTCAGGCAAAACAATAAAGCCCTGAGCAGAGCAAGCTTAGAAAATTGTGAAAAAAACCCACAGATGGCTCAGCACATTTCAATTCACATTATTCCACAGAAACACAGCACATTAACGCTCCACCATACGTTTTCATTTTAACATCACTTCCTCAGATGTGGGCTGTTCAAACTACTAGTGCTTTTATACCATTCACTTAATTACATTGATTAGGTTAATGAATTAATTGAAAGGTTAATTTAGTTTAAAACCAAATACTTTTCTTGTTGCCTCTCTCTGTGTTGCCAGAACTAAAACACATTTAATGTTACAATGTTTGATGAATAAATATGTAGATATAAAAATATGTTTTAAATAAAAATCCTTAAAACACTTGACTAAAAAGAATAAATTATAAAGTTAAAATACTATTAAAAACACATTTAGTAGGACTCAGTGGTTAAAATTACCAACTTGAATATTTGCTTTAAATGAACTTCATCCTCTATCTAGTGGATGATTCATGAAATTGCAGGTATTATAAAAATTGTAAACCAAAGGCAAATTGTATAGCCTCACTCAGTTAAAAGAATGTTAAAAACAGGAAAATATAAGGGAAAACTAAGTTCAATACCTTTGATAAATGAGTGTACCACTTGTGTTCATAACATGTTTACAAACCCAACGTTTTAATAAAACTACAAATACAAAAAAGCTTAAAGACCAACTGTAACTATTGGAAAACATGGGTAAAAATGTGATAAAATTCACATAAAGCGCAAATGCATATCACAGTTTTGCTGCTCTCAATTTTAATAATGGGGCTATGGAGATATGTTCATTGAGACCCGGTGGCTTATTGGCCTCCAAACTTATCTGCCACCATATTGGCATGCGTGGGTTTTCTCTGGTGGCTAAGGTTTCCTCCCACATCCCAAAGACATGCTTTAGGTAGACTGGATAAGCTAAACTGGCCCTAGGTGTGAGTGCCATTATAACATTTGATTTATTCTGACAAAGATTTAAACTAAAATTCTACTTAACAGAGTTAGAAAAATCGAAATAATATGGACCATCATATTTGTATATTGCTCAGCTCTTCAGAATCACATCAAGCTTCAGTTTTAGGTAACAGTATTAAATGACCGTGCTTCTTAATCTCCTATTGGATTTCAATAACATTAATCATCATTTTGGTGAAAACAAAAGGCTGTACTACTTCAACATTTGGACTCAAATGTGCTTAGCACTATGAGTTCATGTGGTTGGACTTTGTAGCTACTAGTAATTACTTGTAAGACATGAGCACTCTGAAATGAATACACTGAAAAGATAAAGCACAGCATCTTTACTAAGGTATGTGATTTTTATTACTGCTACATTATTTATATTTTGGGACAGTATTTTGAGGGAAAACTTTATGTGAAGGACATGACTAGGAGAGTGACTTGCAGCTATGGAGTTATGCAAGAACAAACAGCTTGAATCATCTATGTCTCCCTATTTTACACTTAAGAAAAAGAAATCCTCAAACAGACAAAAAGATGATTGCTAAATAAGTGTACTTGTGAAAGGGGAAAGTAAGTCAATAATTAAATTAATAAATAATGGAATATGTTTTTGCAGCATGGAACCTCAGTCATCCAGTACACATCAAGAGAGCATTATTAATACAAGAATTTCTAACATAACCCTGCAGGTACTTGCAGTGCTAATTTCAACTACATTAAAAATTAGCACCTTTATGCATTTCAGTTTATAACTTGCAAACATTATCACTGACATTAAAAAGTCATTGCAAACTATAGAGCCCTGTGTATATGAATATGAAAAAGGGTGTATAATTTAGAAGACAACAACAAAATGTCCCCCATTTAGACAAATGTACTACTTCTCCGAAAGAAGCCCTAAGTTAGAAGGAACAACTGAGAGAGACAGTCTCATTATTTAAGGGTTGAGGAAAACTATCAAAATGATAAATTAGTTGAGACAGCTCAAGAAATGTTTAGTCTTGTAGCTGGCTCTCCCAAGCTTATTTCATATTATGCTGTAGACCGAGGACATAGAATCCTTAATTCCCCCTCTCCTCAAAAACACCTGCTTTAGTCAGTGAGTTGCAATAATTTAATTAGTTACTTCAATAATAAATGTTATTCTCAAATAGTATCGTGGAGTTATTGTGCAAGTCAGTCTGGTCAGAAGGTAATGGTTAAGTCTGTCATGTAGGTATGGTTGGATGTTAAGGTCATGTAATGTTCAAGGTAAAAATCCATTTTAATAGTGAAGAATTTATGTATTTAAAAATGTTGCTTATTTCTATTTGTACTTCTTTTTATAAAAATAATGAGTTGGTATGCTATAATATTAACGTGCTCCCTTCCTCTTGATTGTTTTCTTTGGAAGTTTACACAGTCTTAATTTACTTTACTGTAAATTATTTACTTAAGTAGGTTTTTCATTTGAGGGAAAATGCATTAATTAGAATTACAGGAAATACATTAATGGTCACTTTGGGGATTATTTGTTGCTTGGCAAACAACTTTTCTACCAGATTAATTAACTTTGGTTGTGTTATCCAAACTAAATTGTTCTCTCACCATTTTTGATTTATATACTTCCAGCAGTACAGAATATTTGTGGACTTTTCATACAACAGTTCTTAATGATCATATTTTATTTTGCTAGTAATATCTGCAGATCATGTAGCTTAGTTTAGATCTCTATATGTATCTATCTGTCTGTCTCTGTCTCCAACTGTTTCAAGTTCTGCTCAGTTTTATTAAAAGAGACCTCTGAAGCATAAGTGCACATGAACTCCACTGCCCACCACATCACATACCACATCACACATAGTCCACACACCTGTCTCTCACAGCCACTAAGGCTTAAACATAAACCCATAATATTATTCATAGGAGACTCCATTGTGAGACACATAGATGTGCCCCACACCAGGCTGGATAAGGATAAAGTCACAGTTATCTGTTTGTCGGATGCCAAAATCTGCCATATCACCAATGCACTCAAGTCTCTCAACAGGTACTGCTATGCCTCTGTCATAGTCCATGTTGGAGTGAATGATTTGAGACATACCATACCTCCCTGGACTATATGAAGAGAGACATGATCGAGCTCACTGAATATGTGTCCCTGGCAGGTATGCCCCTAGCCTTAACCAGCATTCTACCTTCACCCAGAATGATGCCTCAATACAAACAGAAAATTATTGACTTTAACAATTGGCTTAGTTTGTGGTGTCATTCCAAGGGGATCCAGTACCTGACAGCCTGGAATGACATGACTGATAAACCACATTGCTTTGCCAGAGATGGCCTGCATCTGTCTCACTTGGGCTTTAGGCTCCTGGCAAAGGCTCTTGCTTCCCCCATAGTGTCCTTTTTAGGGAATGCCATGAGGTCAAAACTACCAACATGAAAATTTCATCAAAACATAAATTAAAGGTCATGCTGCTAAATGCTAGGAGTCTAAAGATGAAGCCACACTTATTGCAAGAATTCTTAACCCTGGAAAAAGCTGACATTTGTGCAGTCACAGAAACCTGGTTCTAAGCTGCAGAGAGCACCCCAGCCATACCAGGTTACTCATCATATCATTCATTCAGACCCCAAACCAGGGGCAGCAAAACAAAAGGAGGTGGAGTTGCAATATATATAAAAGACATACACACCTCTGGGCTGGTCAAACAGTATGATGAACAGGAAACACTTCAGGTGTAATTAACAATTGACAAGACCCCTATTCAAATCATAGCTAGCTATAGGCCTCCAACTTTGACTCAAGATGCCCAGTCTTCCTAGCTGGACCTCTTCGAATATATCAAGATTCAACCCTTTGCCCTGATCCTGGGTGACTTTAACTATCCAACCATACATTGAAAGAAGTACTCATGCTAAAACCCAAATGCTCAGAGATTCCTTGATTTTGTCAATGCAAATGCCTTGGACCAGTTGGTTGACACCACCCACAAGAGGTGAAAATATCTTGGACTTGGTATTAACCAACATGAGTAACCACTGGAGCATCCCTACAGTGTCATCATCCTTGGTAAGATCTGACCACAAAGCAGTCACTTTCGAAGTCACCATTTCCCCTGCCCCCCCCCCCCCCCAGCTAGGGTCAAACAGAAAAACTTCTCCAAAGTTGATTACAACCTCCTGAAGGAAGGTATAAACAGCTTCACAGCCCCCCCCCCCCACCATAGGAACTGGCACATACATCCAAACCTGTGCTATATGAGCATTTATATAGTTGCATGAAATCAGGAATACCAGACAGGACAAAATCCTCCTCCACAAGGGAGAGTAAAACTGTCTGGTGGACATCTACAGTAAATAAACTCTATAATAAAAGGAAAAAAAATGCTATCCAGGACCAAGAAGGAACAGGAACCTAATTGGAAACAATCTCTCTTAGCTGGAACAAGCAAATAAGAGCACTAGTGAAATCTTCCAAAGCAAACTTTGAGTCCAAACTGGCCACATCTACTAAAGACAGTCATAAGGCCTTCTTCACATAAGTCTGCAATCTGAAAGGAAGCACCCAGATCTGTTCAGAACTGGTGGCCAAGGGTACCACATACACAAATGCTGTAGATACAGCCAACCTGCTGGCAGACAGATTCAGTAGAAGACTTAACTTCTCTGTCCCCAACCATCAGTAAAATAGGACATCCTCAGCACCTGCCCCCCTCCCCTTATCTCTCGCAAGTCATCATTGCTCTCTCTAAGGCAAAAAATACAGCCTCCATGTGACCTGATAACATCCCAGACTGCATCCTACATGAACTTAAGCAGGAACTTGCAGCACTATTGGACACCCTATTTAACCAAAGCCTGAATACCGGCTTTATCACAGCTGAGTGGAGGACAGCTACTGTCATTCCTTTGCACAAAGGTAGAGTGTCCACTGATGCAGGAAATTATAGACACATTAGCCTAACTAGCCTGATCTGCAAGGCCATGGAGTGGATTATCATGGACCTCATTAACAAGGACATTGGCAACCTTCAGACATTTTAAATCTGGTCGACTTCTTTGAGACAGTCACCAAGGCCATAGATGAGTGGAGGATGACGCACACCACCTACCTTGACCTGGCCAAAGCCTTTGATACTATTCCCCACTCAGGTATAATAGACAAACTCTCTCAACTAGGCATCAATCTATATGTTACCAGATGGGTAGAAAACTGGCTCACTGATAGAACCCAAAAATAGGGGAAACCACCTCAAGTAGTAGACCCGTAACAAGTGGTGTACCCCATGAATCGGTCATGGAGCCTCTGCTATTTGGGATATACTTCTCAGAGGTGCAGGTCAAATCTAGTGGGCTATGGCTGGCCAAGTTTTCAGATGACTGCAAGCTGGGTGCTGTCATCAATTCCCCTAATGATGTGTACATCCTCCAAGAAGGTCTCACCCAAACAAATGACTGGTGCCAGAAACATGGCCTCAAATTGAATGACAAAAGAAATCATCATTCCTTTCAGGAAGAGTGACGTCCATACAAATGATCACATTGATAATAAGGTTCTAAGCATGCAATCAGTCATGAGGGACTTGGGCACCCAGGTTGATAACAAACTGACTTTTGACCACTGTATTGCCACTGTTGTATGGAAAGCTTTCTACGTAGCCGACCTCATTAGTAAGGGTATCTCATCCAGGGACAAGGTGGTCACAACATCCCTGTTTTCTTCCCTTATAAGACTCATTATTGAGTACAATACTCCTTTTTGCTTGTACCTTACAAAGCACATACAGCAGCTGGAGGTTTCACAGAGGTTCCTCACCTGAAGAATCCAGGGCCTTAAGCATCTACCCTACACAGATAGGCTAAAAGCCCTGTCCCTCTACTCAGTCTACTACAGACTTCTCAGAGGTGACCTCTGTCTGGCATACTAAGCAATCTCAGACTCTACACTAATGGGACTGCTGCATATCCACAAGTCAATTTCCACTCGAGTAACCCGCATGCATGACCTTAACCTGGTCTGTGACATCAATAGGATTCATTGGCGGCACATATTTGTGTCACAGAGACTCCCCCTTTTGTGGAATGGACTCCCTCTCCGTGTAAAGCAGAGTACCTCATTAACCCTTTTTAAGGGCAGCCTGGATAACTGGATGGGGAGCAGAAAAAAACACCCCTGCGATTCCATCTGTGTCCCTGCTGGACAGTGGCATAGGGTGGTGACTTGTTGGAACACGGGCTAAATTCTTGGCTAGGCTTGTAAGGGCCTCATGGCCAATAGCCTAGTAACTTACTATGATCCTATGTTAAAACAAATAGCATATAGAAAATTAGATAAAGAATTTTAACTATGTGATTCATGCAAACTTACATCATCATTAAGTGCCCACCATTAACTTTATGTCATTAGATGCTTTAAAACTGTTGTCATTTTAATCTAAATGTCATGCCAGATACACTGAATGGGTTTCACCTTTTGTTAAAGATTCTTGCCAGTTTATTAAAGTTGAATTATGAATTAAATAGTACTGCAAAGGTGTCAGATGATGGCTCTGTCTACACATAATGTGAAGATGTACTAAGGTATTTTCCCATCATCATCAAGCACTTTTTCCCATTTTCTACATGGGGTCATGGTGTTGTTTGAACTCTCACCTTCTGTCTCGATTCAGTGCCATATTCCTGCCTGCTTTGACACTCTTGCTGACTGTCACAGATCTTCTCTCACACAATCCATCCACTTCTTTGCTGGATACACTCATTTCCTCTTCCTTCTTCCTGTCTGTCCCAAATCTTCTTCACCAGATTGTCTTCTGCTTTTCTGCACACATACCCAAACCAGTGTAATATCTGTTCTATTTGATCTTTTCTGCAATTGGAGCTACTTTGGCTCTTATGTCCACATTTCTTCATCTTTCCCACAATGTGCATCCTACCAGCCACCTCAGGTACTTCATTTCCATCACCTTTGTCTTTCTCATTTGCTCTTTATTTACTGTCTAGGTTTCTGTACCATACAGTATTACTGCCTTCTGAAACCTCTCTCTCGCCACAATTCCAAGACCTAAAAATAAAGCTTGTGCTTCCATAACCTCTCATATAGATCCAAATGACATCAATAGATTCCTCTCTAACATTCCAGTACAGTTCTGGAGTGCCATTTTCTGAATCTAAATTCATATTTTTCATTAAAGGAAGTTTTAGCAGCTATTTTTCTGCTCAGAATGCATTAAGGCTCCAGGACCAATGGCTTCAATGATATTTTTTTGAATTGCATAGAACCTTCATTTTGCTGAAAATGTTTAATTACATAAGTGTCACAGTGCTAAATATACGAACCAGTTAAAGGCTGTTTTATCTTAATCCAAATTCATCACAGCAAAAAATATCATTCAATCAATCTCACCTTAGGAACATACTAGACAAATTATCATGAGGAACATAAGATGTCAACCATATACAGCTTTAAGCAGATAAACTTAAAAGTTCTTGCCATCCCTTTTAGGAATTCGATAGTACCCACCTCCCAAATCGAGCAGGGCTGGAAATAATAACCCTGTGTAAATGTGTGTCTACACATTCAGTCATTGAGCATAGATAATAATAATAAACTAAAAACTTCAGAACAAGCAGAAAAACTTAAAACATATGGTGGTAAATATAAAGACAAAATACAAAATAAGCAATTCATTGACGACCCAAAGGGGTTTTATGGACAAAAGGGAAATAAAGCAAAAGGAACAGAAACACCACAAAAATGCACATATTGGAGAAATACTTATGAAGACCAGATTGCAAATAACAAATATGCTGAATGGATAGCAGAATTTAAAAGAAACAGTAAGGAATTCTAATGCAGAGAAAATGGGATGACGTAAAGGCCAGAGAAACTGAGACAAAATTAAGAAAAGTTCCAAAATGGAAAACCCCAGGCCCAGACATGGTATTTAACTTCTGGATAAAGGTACTAACATCTTTTATACAAATATTTAGCTCTGAGTAGGAATTATTTATATGTGTATCCTGAACAAATACTACCCTGGTTAACAACAGGAAAAGCAATACTCCTGCCTAACAGTCAACCTGCAAGCCATTCTAAAAACTATAGATCAGTAACTTGCCTCCTGACAATATAAAAATTATATACTGGAACTGATGCAGACAACTTATAGTTATTTAGAAAAAAATAAATTATGGCAATAGAACAAAAGGGTAACAAAACAGTCATATGGAACCAATGATCATTTGTTGCTAAATAAAGCCATAACAGAGAATTGTAAAAGAGTAAAGAATTTAAGTATGGCATGCATATATTACAAAAATGCATTTGACAGCATCTCAAATTCATGTGTAAAGGAATATTTACAGATATATAAGATACACTCTACATTAATCAATATTACAGTGACCATGAAACATGGTAAACCACTTTACAGATGGGCCATGGCAAAGGGCAAATTATTACCCAGGAGTAAAACTTCAAAGGGGGATATTCCATGGTTATTCTTTGTCACCATTGCTGTTTTGCCTTGTGCTTAACCCATTAGACTACTAAATATATTAGGTCATAGGTACAATATACCTCCCAGAAACCAAACCCGTTTAAAGATTTGTCGTCTACTTTTTGTGGAGGACTTAAAATTGTAGAGTTCATTATATGAGGAGTTGAAAGTGCAACTTCAAATGGTTAAAACATTTTCAAATAATATAACAATGTAACTTTTAAAACAGGAAAGCTGCAGCACCAAAACCATTTCAACCTGGGATAGGAATGTAATATAAATATTTGAGAATAGATGAAGGACTGCCAATAAAACATGAGCAAATGAAAATAAAGCTCAGTAAAGAATACTTCAGAAAATTAAAACTTATATTGAAAACTGCCTTGACATCTAGGAGTAAAGTCAAAGCTATAAATAAATTTGCACTTCCTGTTCTTAATTATAGTTTTGGGGGTGATTGACTGGCTCTGAAATGTATTTGATTGGACATGAAATCAAGAAAAATGCTTGATGCTTATCAAATGTTATATTAAATATCATTGTATACCAAGATTATGCATTCCTTGCTCTGAAATAAGGTATGATCCTCCTCAGAACTGATTATATATGAATATCTGCAATCATGGGACTACATACATATCTGTCAACCATCAACAGATCCAAGCATTGTAAAAGTGTTAAAAAAATTAAGAGAAGTCAAAAATGAAGTCTTTGTTTAGTTTAGCAGAAGCATGTCAGTATGAAGAGGGAATGGGAATCAACCAGAAGTAGACAAAAATCAGACGCAACTGAAAGTGCCAAAAAAGAAAGAAAAGAATCTAAAGAAAAGAAGCACATGAGAAGGAAAGAAAACTGTAAAAGCCATAAATATAGTTGCAAGTATAGAGATCTCCTGGAACAACATCGTGCTGAACAAGATTTGATGTAGGAATTGTTAAGGAGATGTGAACTGAAACTGAAACTAAACGATTAATAATGGCAGCCCAGGGTAGTTAACTACCTACATATCAGTTTACAAAATCCATTGAAGGATTGAGAGAAACAAACAAATTTAGGTTCTGTAAAAAAAGGGCTGAAAACAGTCATACATATTGTTGCTGGGTGTGATATACTTATGGCAGGGGGCTTGTTGCTGGGTGTGATATACTTATGGCAGGGGGCTTGTTGCTGGGTGTGATATACTTATGGCAGGGGGCTTGTTGCTGGGTGTGATATACTTATGGCAGGGGGCTTGTTGCTGTGTGTGATATACTCATGGCAGGGGGCTTGTTGCTGGGTGTGATATACTTATGGCAGGGGGCTTGTTGCTGGGTGTGATATACTTATGGCAGAGGGCTTGTTGCTGGGTGTGATATACTTATGGCAGGGGGCTTGTTGCTGGGTGTGATATACTTATGGCAGGGGGCTTGTTGCTGGGTGTGATATACTTATGGCAGGGGGCTTGTTGCTGGGTGTGATATACTTATGGCAGAGGGCTTGTTGCTGGGTGTGATATACTTATGGTAGGGGCTTGTTGCTGGGTGTGATATACTTATGGCAGGGGCTTGTTGCTGGGTGTGATATACTTATGGCAGGGGGCTTGTTGCTGGGTGTGATATACTTATGGCAGAGGGCTTGGTGCTGGGTGTGATATACTTACGCCAGGGGCTTGTTGCTGGGTGTGATATACTTATGGCAGGAGGCTTGTTGCTGGGTGTGATATACTTATGGCAGGGGCTTGTTGCTGGGTGTGATATACTTATGGCAGGGGCTTGTTGCTGGGTGTGATATACTTATGGCAGGGGCTTGTTGCTGGGTGTGATATACTTATGGCAGAGGGCATGTTGCTGGGTGTGATATACTTATGGCAGGGGGCTTGTTGCTGGGTGTGATATACTTATGGCAGGGGGCTTGTTGCTGCGTGTGATAAACTTATGGCAGGGGGCTTGTTGCTGGGTGTGATATACTTATGGCAGGGGGCTTGTTGCTGGGTGTGATATACTTATGGCAGGGGCTTGTTGCTGGGGGTGATATACTTATGGCAGGGGGCTTGTTGCTGGGTGTGATATACTTATGGCAGGGGGCTTGTTGCTGGGTGTGATATACTTATGGCAGGGGGCTTGTTGCTGGGTGTGATATACTTATGGCAGGGGGCTTGTTTACAGAAAGGCATAATAATGTGTCAAGACTGTTGCACTGGGGATTGCGCAAACACTTCAACATAAAAGTAGCCAAGAAAAATTGGAAACATGAACCACAAAGCATTCTAGAGAATGATGAAGTGTACATCACATGAAATCACCCATTACCAACAGTTCAAAAATAGATATGAGGAAACCAGATATAGCAATCTGTGAAAAGAAGTAAAAAATAGCAATGTGTGAAAAAAAGTAAAAAGTAATCTTGATCACTAAAATTTCTACAACTAGCAATTACAGTGTCCCATTTAGAGAGAGAGATAGTCATATGATATTAGGATTTGCAGGCAGACATGAGAGCAGTGTGGAAGAAAGATACACAGACAGCTCCAATAGTAGTAGGAGCAACAGGTGTAATAAAAAATAATCTACAGTCACATTTACATATGCTACCAGTACATATAATGCCATATGAATTGCAGGGATCATTTCCTGGCATACTGCTGGTGTCGCAAAAAGCACTTTTGGCAAACTTCAAATACTGAAACAATATTAATTTCATGAACTTTATGCCCTGGATTAGGAATGGGGTCCATTTCCATTATGGCATTAGAAACCCAAAATATGTCTGGGGCCATTGTAGTTAAAATTATTTATCAGGGATATGTTCAACATAGTTAAGAATGCTTGTGCTATTCAATATGTAGTTCTGCTTTTATATGCTCAGCCAACAACTTAAATCAGCTTCAACACATCACATACTAGCCACCTCGTAACACTGAAAAATGGATTACATAATCTGAACTATTCATGTTGTTATTGTTGTCTTTCGGCTTTTCACAGTTAGGGGTCACCACAGTGGAACTCTGGTCTGCTAATGATTGGCAGTTGATTTTCACAAATGCCGAGGTGCTAGCTTGATGTTCAACCTTCAACGAAGGCACGCCCATTTACGCATGTCTTTCGATTGCCCACCCAACCTGTGGGAGGACATGCAGACTCCACACACAAGGCACTCCCTGCACTCCAGCCGAGAATCGAACGGGAGAACTTCTTGCTGTGAGGCAACAATGCTACCACTGCACCACCGCAGAAGTCAAAAATAGCTATGTGTTGCCCTGCTTCTGTCCACAAACTTAGTACAGATGTCAAAAATCACATCTGTAAAAAGATTACTTTATGTAAATTACACTAAAGTGCTAAGATTATCATAGACAACTATTTCTGTTTCAACCAGATTATAGACAAAAATGTTCCTATGTCAGTTAGTGCCCTAGGTGGTGATCTCAGATGGGAACATAACAAAGCAAAAGTTATGGACCAAAACAAAAAAAGGATGAGGCAAGCAAAAAGGAAAAAAAAAGGTCTTCAACCAGGGAAGAGAACTCAAAAATAAATAAATACATTTAATCAAAAATAAATAAAATAAAAAGCTCTTCATCTAAATTTGAGGAAAGAGATCTCCATTGCTCTCCTGTCCTACTGGCATAATGCACAAACTGTAAATACTTTTAATTTGTACAGTGTAACAGACAGTTACCACTTTGGCACATTATATGACCACAAATATTGCAGACTCAGTATAGCAAAATAACAGAGAGGTATTATGTATTATATTATGTACATACATAATAGTTCTTCACTGTCTTCACATTCTGACTGTCATTTAACCATCTATTAAAGTGAGTCTAGGGCTGCTTAGATGCCTGTCAAGAATGCTTGCACTTCTCACTAGGGAGCAATCTGCACCTCAGGTAAAGCTGCCAAGTGTGCCTCCTAACTGCATGCACCTGGAGCAGTTGCCTCCTTTCCCTTACCTTTGCTGTGTCTCTAATGTAGTTTATGTCATATCAAAAATATAAAAAACAATGGATGGTATAGAAATCTATACCTTACTTAACAGAAAAAACAGTGACATCAGAGTAAATCTCATCTGCTCCCTGGTTTCTTATATGCTGCTAATGAATTCATTAACAGAAATAGAAAATACACAGGTTTGGACAAGTTCATAGAAAATCGCCAGATTTGCAGCAATTCATTTAAACAGAACTATCAGATTGTAGGCATGTTGCTGTCTTATCATCTCTTACTGCCAAGCATTACCAAAACTAAACTGACTGAAACTTCAGACACAAACTAGCGCACTGTTCTTCAAAACAATACAAAATGGCCCACATAAACCTGATAAATACCCTGCATTCATAAACAACCTGTTCAAAAGATTTACGCCAGCAGTGCCACTAAGAGTTAGACAAAGCTGATTACTTACAATAAAATTAAATAATTACAATAGAAACTCCTTGTACTCTGTGGCAATAGAAAAAATACATAGCCCCATGCTGTTAGATGTAAAATTAGAATGTAAAAGAAACTATTTTAGTAACAATAAAGAATCTTGCTGGAACTTTTTATATGCTAAATAATTAGAATATTTATTATTTATTTATATTTATTTATGTATTTATTGACATTTGATTACTGGGAAAGTCCAACTGGGTAGGAGCCCATTTTCAGCTGAGGCCCAGGGAGAAAAGCTTCAAAATATTACAAAACATTTTAAGAAAAATAAGTTTACAGTCTTTAAAAATAATACAAAAAAAAAACAATTATACCAAATTAGGCATAATATGAAAACATTAGTTAAACAGATACAAGTTATACAAGACAATAGGTTCATAGGTGTTTACTAGGCTAATGACCACAAGGGCCTTTTTACGCCTAGCTATGCATCCCAAATCAGTGACAATTTCTGATGCCCTTGATAAGTGTAAGCATGGGCCTGGGAGATGAACCATTTACAGGTTACCTGTCTCCATTAGAAACATAGGTGCCAAACCAGTGATGAATTTCCAGTTTCCCATCCAACTGTCCAGGTTGCACTTGAATTGAGTTAGGGAGGAACTCTGTTTCACATGGATGGGAAGCCTGTTCCACAGACAGGGTAGTCTCTGGGATATATATACTTATCTCTCAAGTAGGTCCTATTTATATCACAGGCAAGGTTTAAGTCTTTAGAATGGGTAATTCTGGTGCTGTTTGTTTAGTGGATATGCAGGAGGTTCATCAGTGTGGTGTCTGGCAATGCCCTGAATGCCAGGCATAGTCTCCCCTCAAAAGCCTGAACATATTACTTATACCCTGTATTCTTTTAGTGAGGAACCTCTGTGGACATTCCAATTGTTGGATATGCCTGGTTAGACACATACCAAAGGGGGCATTGTACTCAATGACAGGTCTGATGAATGATGAATATAGTGGAACAATGACTTCCTTGGACTTAGATGCCATACCTTTGTTTATAAGTTGCACAACATAGAATGATTTGCTCACCACTGTAGACACATGATGATCAAAGACTAGATTACTATCTATGTGTGTCCGTAACCCCCTGACTACTGGGTCAATTCTAAGGGGTGTGTTGTCAATATGATAGTTACCAGGGATGGATGACTTCCCAAAGGATACTGTTATGCATTTCTTGGCATATAGTTTTAGTCCATGTCTGACACCAGTTGTTTGCCTGTGTCAGCCCCTCCTGGAGAACATTTGTATCAGTGTGAGATTCAATGACAGCTCCTAATTTGCAACCATTTGCAAATTTAGTCAGCCAGAGACCACTGACATTGGCCTTGACTTCTGAGAATGAAATGCCAGAAAGGAGCGGACCAAGGACTGATCCCTGAGGGACTCCACTTGTGAATGGCCTCTATATAAAGGTGGACTCCTCAATTCTAACTTCCTGGGTCCTGTCTGTGAGCCAGTTGGCTATCCAATGGGTGACATATGGGTTTGTACCTAACCTCTTGAGTTTGTCAACAATGCCTAAGGTTTTAATAATTAGAGAAATTTTATCCTGTTTATATAGAAATTAAAGGTAAGTTAGTATAAATAATATGTTACTATGCTTAATTAAATTATAATGCTAATTGTCACAAATGTAATACTGCTATTAATAATAAGATCTACTACAAAACTTTTCTTCACTTCATCTCGGCACTTAATTATAGCATTAGCATCTATACTTAAATGAAATGTTTTCTTCCCTTCAGTGCAAGTACCTTACTTATATTATCCTTTTTTCCATCTCAGCACCTTTTCTGCAGTTTAACTCCATATTTGATTTCATGTCTCTTTCTTACTTGCAGCATTCAAGCATCCATAGCTTCATCTACAAGAAGCAGTACTCTAGGGAAATCTTTATAAACATAACCAGTATCAGAATAAACCTTCCTGTAAGGTATCACTAAATTTAATATGTAAATATGTTCCTTGTATTAATGCTGTCATTTCTAATTCTTACATACAGCTGTAGTATATTACTATGTATGTTTTATCACCTGTGTATCACTTAGTTTAACTTTATTAAGATTTTTCTTTCTGGACATCCAGTGAAAAACTCTATGAGCTCAGCCAGTGTAGCAAAATTAATAAATTGAGATGAATGAATGAATGAATGAATGAATGAATGAATGAATGAATGAATGAATGAATAAACAAACCTACTCTAAAACTCCAAATTTGCTGTTTAAGTTGCATTTCTTGATCATTTAGCTGTTTGGAACGAATTTGCTTAGAGTTTAAATTATTTTGATCATAATATTCAGTGAAGGTTTACAGTTTACTATTTACTCCATCATGCGTGAGCTAAAAAAAAAAAAGCAACAAAAGAAAAACAAAATTCAAACAACATGAAGTGTATCACTGCTTACCTGAACATATCACACCTGCATCTTCATGGTGACCACAGTTATGGCTACCCCATCCTCGATGCGGACAGTTCCACAAATAATCTTCCCACCCTGTGCACTGCACATCATCCAGATATATGGGTCCTGTTCCTTGGCCAAAATAGGCATTTGATAAGGCAGATATTGCATGGCCACATTCAAGCTGCCTGCAGACTACATTTGCATCATTTATGTTCCAGGAATCATCACAAACAGTTCCCCATGTTCCAAGATGATTAATCTCCACTCTACCTGAGCACACATCTGCCCCATTCAGCAGCTGGAGACTTAAACCTGGAAAAGATAAGTAGAACAGCAATGATTATCATAAGATTGCACTGTAAAATAAAATAAAATAAGTTGAGGTCTGAAGCTTTACAAGTAAATAATAACTAAATGCGTTTCAGGCTGTATACTAATATGTATAGAGACAACATGAAGAATAATATACGTAGTTGTGTGTGCTGTATATTAATGTCTGCATATATTTCGGTATAGGTATATATATTTATTCTATATACACATGTAGAGACACACACACTTACATAACTTTTTTAAACATGCAGCATATTTATGTTTCCAAGTTTTCAAACAGGGTGCTAACATTTTAATGTCTGCAATCTTTTCTCACAGACATATTATTAAATATACAGTTTAACTCATTCAAGCCTATAACACCTTTTTGTAGACTTTCATTTAGCACCCATACTAACTTAAGGCATCCAGAAGATTTGGGTCTGGCTTCTATATATAAGCAACTTACTAGCTAATGACTGGCAGCACTGGGAAGTGCAAGGAATAATTAACAAATTTACACTAATATTGTTAATTTAGGATGCCCTGGAATACTGAAATCAATCACTGTTTTCTACTTCTTATCCATATTCTCATATTTCCAACTGAGAGATATATATGATATTGAGTAATATGATGTGAAATGCCATGGTGACAGACAGAAAAATTAATTGTCCAATTATATCCCACTATACTGGAGATACTGTTACTTGTTTATTAATAATTATGGAAATAGGCAGTGTATTTAATACTTTAAAAAACAAGTGACTTAAAAACTGTTGCAATGTGTCACGTAAAACTTAGATGTTGTTGAAGAAAACTATCATTGATTGAGTGACTTACAAGCTAATAATAAGCACTATTTGAAAGGTGAAAGGAGTTATTAACAAAACAACACTAAAAGTGTTAATCTAGGATGTCCTGCAGTAGATAAGTGACAAACAGTGATTAATTTATTATTCATAATTTCACATTTATGGTCATATTTTCCTGAGAGCCCTGCATGTTAATAAGGTGTATAGCAAGATATACTACACTTTTTAAGTTTATTTTAGAATATACTGTAGAATGCAAGGATTTGCGTAGGCCTTTCTTTAAGACAACTTTCTGTTAACTCATTAATACCTATAAGATGTAAAATATTACACCATTAACAGCCTACAGATATCCTGTATTCCAGACCATTTTCTGAAAAATAAACTTAAAAAGTGTAAGATAAACAAATGTAAATATTTTGTGAAGAGTAAAAGCTATTACAACTGTACAAACAGCAAAGTCATTAGCAAGAAGTATTCTTTACAGTGATAATAGTTACTGCATTCATAGTTTTTCCATAAATGCTACAATAAATTACAATGCACACAAACTCCAAATTATACTTTTTGATAAACTTCCACAAACAAATTGTCATATCTTGGAAACTGTCCAACCTAGACATATTCTTTTAGAACATTTGTGTTAACCAGACATAAGCTTTTACGTGACAATAAGAAATTCCTGTCTGAGTGCATATTATTGAGATAACAGAAATATTAAAATATATTCTTAATTATATAATTAGCAATATAAACAGCACTGAATATCTTTTAAGATGTGTCACTTACAGAGTAAATGACAAAGACAGTTTTCTTTAACAACATATAAGGTTTCACCTGACGTCATGCAACAGTTTGCAAGTCACTTGTTTTTTCAAGTATTAAGTACATATGAAAAATTGTTTATTTCATAATTACTTACAAAAACTAGCAATATCTCAGGTATAGTGCAATATAAATGGACATTGACAAAGAAATTTCCTGTCTCCCATGATAGCATGCCATAACATGCAGGGATCTCTGTTAGGAAAATATGAACATAAATGTGAAATTATGAATAACAAGTGGCAAACAATAATTAATTTATCTACTACAGGATATCCTAGATTAACAGTCAGTGTCATTTTATTAATAACTCCTTGCTCTTTCTAATATGGCCATTATTAGCTGGTAATTCACTCTATTAAGTAAGTCAGACCCCCCAAAAAGGTCTGGATGCTATCTACAGCTTTAGAAATGAACTGTAAGTGTCCAGAAAGGTGTTATAGGCTTGAATTATTAAAATTATGTCTTCAGGTCTGCCTGTTCAGTGGCTCAGTATCTTTTGCCCCCCTAGCAACAAAAATTATTATGCCCATCCTTTGTGATAGCAAATGCATTTCAAGGAACTGAATTTGTACAAAGCTGCATATTTAATCACTTTTGTGCTGTAGTTCCCAACATTATTGCCGCAACTGTATCTTAATTTAACAGACTAGCCCTGAGATTAAAGAACCCATATCATAGAAGATTTATGCATCACTATTAGCATTTTGGATTCTTAGACTAGTCTCCTACTCTAGATTTTGCATCACAGGAACCTTAGTACAGAGAGCAGAGTACACGGGAAATGTTTACGTTATTTTTTTTCCATCCAAATGTTCTGGTCAAGAATTAATTTATTTTTATAATACAAGTGCTAAAATTGTACTTTAAACAAATAAACTAATTCTTAACCAGAATCTATGGGATGAAAAGATAAGGTAAAAGTTTCCTCTCAGCTTAAAGAGCATGGGTGGAGAAGTTAGATCACATGCCTTAATTAAACTGGCTAATAATTGTATATCTTTATTTTTACACAATGCAGTTGACCCTTGCATATCTAAAGTTCAGATTAGGGTTACATTCCTAACCCCTCCGATTAGAATTTACTGATATTAAAACTGGATAAAACTCAAAGGTAGAGAAAATGATCTAATTTGACAAGGTATATAAACTGAAATTAGACCTAAAGACTAAGGAAAGTAGTATGCATTTATATGTGAATATTATGTATATACAAACTCCTTTTATATTTGTTAAGTTAGACCTTTCATATATCATAACTTTAGAAGTAGTAGAGTGATGCTAGAAACATATTTGTGGGTAGGTGATAGTGCTTGAATAAGATTGTTAGTCAAGTCAGGAGTTGTGTGGGGGTGGGAGAGATGGGAAAGAACAGTGCATGTATAGTAGTTTACAAATTAATTATTATTTTTTTTGGTGTCTACGATTCTTGATAGAAAGGTTAAAGTTAATAATCTCAATCATCTTATACTTATATCTATGAGTTAGCAGTTCACTAGATATAATAGTTTTTCAGTACCATATTAGTTACAAATGTATGTGGGTACTATGTGGAATACTTATTTATTTTTTCTTATTTTTGGTAGTATGGCCAATTTGAAATGATTATCGGTTAATATCAATGGATTAAATAATGGTTGTAAAATGGGTAGGTTATACACATTTTTAAAAATGTTTCATTCCCAAGTTATCTTTTTACAGGAAACACATTAAATAAAAGAAGATTTGGACAGACTTAATACTAAACAATATTCCGTACTGACTAGCTATCATTATAAACAAAAGAGAAGAGGAGTGGCTACGTTATGTAAAAATTCTTTGCCTCTAGCTAATATCCTGAATACATTTAGTGATGAAAAAGACAGATTTTGTTCATTGACTTTGGATAGTCAAAGAAAACTATATACTTTTATTATTGTCTATTAGATACCTGGACTGGGAATACAAACAGTTAAATAACAGTTAGGGGAAATAGTATGAATGTCAAAGGGAAACATTATTTTTGCAGGTGACTTTAATCGTATTTTATCTGACAAGGATACCATCACTAACCGTAAAAGGAAGAAACCTGCTTCAGTCAAGTTTACTGAAATAGAAGATATTCTGGAAGTTTTCAGGTCTTATTTTAATAAGACTAATCAATACAAATCAGTGATGGATACACAATATCTAATTAAAACATTTATAAAAAATATACTGAAAATAGACTGTCAGAGGATCAAATAACAATAACTAACAAGCCTATGAACTCAAAATTCAAGTTAATAAATTAAAACCCAATAAGGGACCTGAAATGATGGTATAATACCTGAACTATACAAAATGATGACTAAGGATGCTTTCAGTATTTTACTAGAAGTAAAGGACTTATGAAGGTACCACCGACCTGGAAATATACCTTAATATCTCCAGTTTTAAAACCTGACAAGGACTCAACACAATGTTATTCATATAGACCAATTTCATTATTAAATGTAGATGATAAAAGATGCATGACAATCTATGCCTTTACAATAAAACAATTCTGTCCAATGTTGATAAACAATGATCAGACTGGGTTTATAATGAACAAGAACACCTATAATAATATCAAGAGAATGTATCAATAATTGATTATGCTAATAATTTAAAAAGAAATAACTTTAATTAGTCTGGATATCAAAAGTGCATTTGATTCAGTTAATAATGAGTACTTACTATTGGTACTGGAGGAATATATTTTTTTAAACAATTTCTTACAATTAATCAAACTTCTTTATGAAAACTCCTTTGCATGCATTAAAACAGGCTCATATACTTCCCAATCAATCATGATTAATAAAGGTAGTAAACAGGGTTGTCCCTTATTCCCATTTCTTTTTGATCTAGATATGGAACCTTTTGCAAACTATATAAGATCAAATAAAAACATCAAAGCCATACTAATAAATCATGATTTAATCCCTAAAACACAATTATTTGCAGATGCCAGCCTATTAACTTTAACTGGTTGCAGTCCTTCTCTTATTGCACTATTCCAAGCAATAAAAATATTCCAGAAAAAATCAGGACTAGGTTTTAATGAGAATAAGACTAATATACTACCTGTGAATTATACTATTAGTAAAATAGATAAGAAATTACACAAACATATTCAAAAAGAT
>NC_056748.1:315091980-315139480 GCF_019279795.1 Protopterus annectens
GTCAGTATTGAGTCCAACAGTTCCCTGGTCTCATCAGTGGTGCTGGTTCCAAGGAAAGATGGTAGCATACCCTCTGGACTATAGGAAAATGAATAGGTACACAGAGTCAGAGGCTTACCACATGACCAGGAGAGATGAGGCCTTGGAGTGGTTGGGTTGACATAAGTATCTACTACTATCGTAACCCTTGACAACTGCAGCAGGGGTTCAGTCAGATTTTGAGTGCCCGTTTGGGTTAGATAAGTTCACCAAGATGTTCTTTGGTGTACAGAATGCCCCAGCAATTTTCCAGTGGTAGGTACATTACTTATTAGTACGAGATAGACAGTCTCTGTCTTATTTAGATGAGAATATAATCTATAGCCATTCCTGGCAAGAAAATGTTCAACATATTAAGTAAGGATTTACCAGATTAAAAAGAGCAGAGTTAGCTCATAATGCCAAGTGAAGGGTAGGAATGGAGAATGTTTACTGTTAACCAGGCTACTGAATCATTTTCAGTAAAGAGCTCTTAACATTTGCTGTCCTTCAAAAAGGCTTTTCCCCCCATTTTGCATAAGACAGGAATGTACCCCACAAGACATCTTCAGCAGCTAGAAAGGCCACAGAAGTACCTCACAAAGAGGATTACTGGCCTCAAACAGATGCCCTACACTGACCGTCTCAAAAAACTCCAGCTTTACTCCGTAGCATATTGCCTACTCTGAGGTGATCTCTGCCTAACATATAAAGCTATGTCAAACCCAGAGCTGTTGGACATGCTACACCTAAAGAAATCCCAATCCCTCCGAGCTACACGCTCTAGGGACCTAAACCTTGTCACCACAATAAGCAGGACATGCTGGAGGGATAGATTCCTGTCCCAAAGACTTCCCACGCTCTGGAACAGGTTACCCATCTATGTTAAGCAAAGTTCTTCATTAGCACTCTTCAAGAAAAATCTTGATGAGTAGATGGGAAATAGGAAATACACCCCGGGGATCACTTCTATGTCTCTGCTCAACAGTGACACATGAAAATAACTTTCTTGGGTGGCATAAGCCAGGGAACCTTGTTGGCTAGGCTTACGTAGGCCCTCAGGCCGATAGCAAAGTACCTACCTATGAACCTATGAACCAGTGTCAGCAGGTAGACCAGTCACCTTTGAGTCCAGGACATACTGCAGGCTGCGATTTCTATCCCCCTACCAGGTGCTTGGCTACATGCTCCATGATATGGCAGTGTATTATTAGTGGTGCTGCACTCCTGAGATGCCTTCCTTCAGTGGAGATGCTAAATTGAGAGGCTAAATTGAGATTCTATGTGCCTGAGTCAGTGGTTGGTCAAGTAGATATAAAATATTCCATTTTTACTTATCAAAAAAATGCTGAATGATTTTTGTTTTATTCATTATGTAATATCATACAAAACATACATGCAGAACAAGAAGTGGAATCATAATACTCATTTAAAATAAGTTAAATAAATTGGTTAAACAAACACAATTAAAATAAAGACCTTACAAAATTTTGCTAAAACATTTTCATACCACTTTACATAAAATTATTTCATTCTTTTTCACTTATACTAACCTTTTGTCCATAACCAAAATTATTTTTTCTATTTCCCCTCAATATCCAAAACTTTTTAATACAAACTCCCCTGACTCATCTCATTCCATGCTTTCCATACAAAACTAAATCATCTTAATTTTGTTTTTAGCATTTTATCACTACCAAGTCATCTTCCTTTACCTTTCTATAATAGCTCTCTCCTACTTTTATTTATTTTTCTTTATTGGCATTTGATTACCAGGAAGGTATGACTGGGTAGGAGCCCATTTTCAGTGGCGGCCCAAGCTCCAAATATGGCAAAATATTTTAAGAACAATAATTTTTTAGTCTTTCAAGTAATACAAAACACAAATACAGTTTAAATAATTATACCAGATTAGACATAGCATGAAAGCATTGGTTAAGAAAAGATAGAAATTAAATGAGAATAATTTAATAGTTAGCGAAATTTTAGCTAGTTATAGAGAAATTAAAGGTAAGTTAGTATAATACAAACAAGAATTGCAATCCAAAGTGAGAGAAAAGCAAGCTTATCATATATTTAGAGAGAAAGCCAGGAGAAAGAAATTCTTAGAAGGAAATGAGTAAAGAAGGTGGAGAAAGGAGATATAAGGTATGAATAGGTATTTGTTCACATTTAAGGAAGTAGGTGGTGATGAGAAAGAATAGAGTCAGCTTTTGGCTGGGAAGTCTTCAGAATGGTTTTGAAGAATTCAAGGGAAGGTACTGACCTGATGGATAGACATTAGGAATTCCATGCATTAGCAACATGGTATGAGTACAGACAATGCCCAACAGATTTGATAGGTTTGTGGACAGATAATAGTTTTTGGTCATGGGATCATAATGACTGAAGAGAAACATAGTTGTGTAGAATGCTATGCCTACCATACCTACTGTGGATGGAATTGAGAAGTATCAGATGTTATTTAAATAAATATAGTGACATGTCCACTGAACAAGTAAATATTAACTGTAATTTGTTAGAGATGGTAGAGATGGTACTAAATAATTTCTTTTTTTTCATGACAAATAATATAAACAAAAGAAGGGTGTTGTGATGGGGCCTTGTGTAACCCCAGCGTATATAAGTTGAATATTAGGATGGTGGGAATGTGAGCAGTTACCCAACATTATAGGCTATACAGACATTTTATTTTGTAACAGGTTTGTAGATGACCTGTTTTTTTTTATTTTAAAAGGTGAAATTAATGTTGAAGCCTTTATGGGTAACTTAAACAACACTTCTGAATTTTTAATAATCCACAGAAAAGCAAATGCAGGCCAAAGGACTCCACAAAGAAGATAAATCCACTTTATTTATACAGCAGTAAAAGGTTAGCGCTTTCGTCCCTGAAACAAACTAGGAACTTCATCAGACAAAAAATGTTCCAACAGCTTTTTAAATCTTGTAACCTAAAGTGCATTGTAGTGACATCACAAACCACACCTCTAAGCTCAACTAAACCACACCCCTGGTTCATGACATATATACAGCCTTGCTTAAGAGAAAATACCTGAATGAATGACTTGAGTATAAAATGTGATATATAAGATAACATATCAAACATTTTAAAATTGTAAACAAATATAAATACCAAATAGACACTGTTAAAATGCATATCTAATAGACATAAATAAGGAAATAAAAGACAAAAAGCATGTTTTTTTCTATTAAAAACCTAGTGCAAAATACTTGTAAAACACTTGTAAAATCAAGTATTCACATAGAAGTAACTTGTGTATATTCTGAATTTTTGTCTATATTAGGTAGTGTAGGTCACAACTCACAAGGTTAATTTTTTGGACATTAAACTTACATGGGACCCTTTGAGTAATAGTTTTAACAGTAACATCTTCAGAAAAGAAACTTTTTCTAATAGTTATCTACATTGGACTAGCACCCATCCCAGTTATATGAAACGTAACATTCCTAGAGGGCAATTTATAAGGGCATCACGTATGATTAGTAATGACAAAATTTTTCATTACTCAATTATTTGTAGAAAGGGGGTATCGTATAGAACTGTTACATCAGGCTGCAATTGAAGTCTCTGGTAAAAGGAAGACCTCTTTTCCACCTATTTTAACAAATGGATTACTGGTTAAATCTAATGGAGTTGAAATTTCTAAGGATTTTCCCCATTGTTGTTTGGAAATGTCAGTGGATACATATAAAATTAAGAACATTATAACACAAAACTGGTGGATCATAAACAGTCATAGAGATTTGTGTCAGGCTTTGAGAAACAAGCCACAATTTGTTAATATTAAAACACGTAGTATTAAACAACTGCTTGAAAAATCAGACACAGAAATTCCCATTACCCATTGCAATAAAAGTAAAGGGACTTATAAGTGTAATGATTGTTCTAGGTGTAGATTCATACATGAAGGTGCCTTTGTGATTTTGCCCCATTTAAATTACAACATAGATTTTAAGGAAAGGTACAGTTGTGGTACTACTGGAGTGGTTTATCTTGCCCTGTGCTCAGCCTGTGATTCATTTTATATAGGCATGACTACAAGAAGGCTGAGAGACAGGATTCAGGAACATATAAGGGCTATTAAGAAAAAGGATGAAAATAATGCACTTTATATCATAAGGTGTGCAAGAATTTTAATACGTTTTTGTTTACCTTTCTTGAGAAAGTAATAATGGATAAAAGGGGGGTAACTTTAAAAATGAAATTGAGACTAGAGAAGTGAGTTGGCAGTTAAGTTTATGTGCAGATGTTATCCCAGGCTTGAATGAACATGTTAATATAAAATGTTTTTTAGAAAAAAAGGAAACTAAAGGGTTAAAATTGTTGATTGGTTTTAATTATGGTTAATTAGTTAGCAGTTAAATACCATTTGTATTGTTGGATCAGATTTTTCTGATGAAGTGTTTTTACTAAAGCGGAGATTAAAACATTTTTACGCTAAACCAGTTTGCAGTCCTTCTGTTGCAATAGTGAACTTTTTGGTTTCAGTTGTTTATTGTTCACTGGCTCCTGAAGTGTTTTTTAGGGCATAATACATGTTATGAAATCTGTAGAATATTACATCTGAGTCCAGTACATGTTGTAAAATACTCAGAATATTAAATTTAAGAGTACAGGAGATATACTACTTAGTAGTTTACAATACAGGTACTAAAACAACCACTAATTTATAGACTTGACATGCAAATGTTAAAACAAGACAGTTAACAAAAGAAATTAGCAATGCCTCGAAGGACAAAAACTATTAATAATCATTAGTAAGAATGTGGCATAGTAACTGCAGATTGTGGGAAGCACTGTGGTGTTTTGTTTGCATCCTTTACTGAGGCTGGTGTCACCTCATAAAGGATATGTCAGGGAAGGAAAATACAGCATATCTTCAACACAGACCAAACACCATTAAAAAACAATGATGCATGCCTGCCATTGCTAATATAACAGGACCACTACAACTAGAGAAATTAGATTTATGAGTCTGGAGAAGTTTATGAAGAGTAGTCTACAAGGAACCCTTCCTTGTTGATGAGAAGTCAGTCAAAAGTTGAGTGCAGCAACTGATGTAAGAATTATCCTTGTCATGTGGATCCTGGGGCAAGTCTGCTGAAAGGTACTATGTTTACATTATGAAAAAGCATGGGAAATAAGACTGTGTTAACCAGAAAAGATCTGCTATGTGCACTGGACTGAGACAATTAATGTATTATTTTGTCTGAAGAAAACATTTTGGTTGCCTTATTTATTTGTGAATAAAAAAGCATGCAGATATTAAAAAATAATCTTTACACTCTTTGTCTACACAAAGGAGAAAATGAAGGGGGGAAATCATAAATGTGTTACCTATCTCCTCTTCCTATCTTTTCCTTCCCATTTCCTTCTTTTCTCTTTCTTCTTCACTCTTCTCTCTCTCTTCTGCCCATTATGCCATTAACTGGCATACAGGGATAAAAGTGAGGGTCATTGTCCCAAAAGGAGAAGATAGTGGGAATGCTTGTTTATGCCGATGTTGAAGTGAAGTAGTCCTTTTGTACTGATGACAAGTTGGTCAAAATGTGAGAGCACAATTGCTGCTTCTTTAACAAATTCTGACCTTTATATGACCCTGTCATTAGCCCTATGCATGCACCACACTCCTAAGGACATTTTAAAGTATCCAAATCATCTACTGCATGTCTTTGAAATGTGGGAGGATGCCACAGCACCTGAAAAAAAACTTGCAAATACAGAGAAGACATGCACACTCTGCACAGAAGACATTACAACTGAGAATCTAACAGAAGAATCTCTTGCTGTAAGGTGACAATGCCACTTCCTGTCCTACTGTGCTGCCCCACTCTTGTCCATACATCATTATGTATTTTGAAAATATCATTATATTAGATCATTAATATTTATTGTGAATTATAATCTATTACTATATTTTGCCTGTTTGTGCTACATATGAAACATTGCAATTGTTGATACATTATGTATGGCTTTATTACTGTATATGTGATTAACTTGATTGTAGTGGTATGTTTTGTTACTGACTCCCTTTGATATGTTACATTGGTGGAGAATGTGGGCAAAATACAGTTTATTTTTTCTTTAGTTAGTTATTTGACATTTGTTGACCAGAATAGTCTAACTGAATTATTGCTCTTTTTCAGTTGATGTCCAGGGAGAAAAGCTCCACAGTACAACTAAGCAAGGAAATTGCATGATTAAAGTAAAATATAATAAAATAATTAAGCAAATTTCCATTACAGTACAAGTAAGAGAAAACAGCAAACGAGACATTTATACAATGCATAAGTATAGAAACAGGTAATAACAAAAAACTGGCAGAAAACACATTTGGATTGTCATCAGTGGACAATTCAAAGCAGTTTGTTTTATAAGCTACAGGAGGTGTAGATATTTAATATAAAAGCCATATTGCAAATAGGATGCAGGTAGCAGATTACCAGGACTAAAAAGTGAAGGAGCATGGAAAGTAGTAAGCGACTGTCATGTCATAATAGGAGTTTTTATGAAATAATTAGAGGCAATAAATGGAGGAGAAGAGACTGGGTTCATGTGGGATGATTATAGTGACAGTCCAGTGACACGTTTATCATTCCCAGCAAAGGAAACAGTGCAGGCCAGGCCTTTATGAGTGAGTGAAACTACTGACTGTTAAACAGAAAGCGAGACTTTCTGACTACTGCACAGTGAGAACTGAGAATAGTTACGCCTATGTCTGACAACTTAGTGGATTGCTGTGATCACTCTGACAATGAAATGGAATAATTCTGCCAGTTAGAAGGGTTGCTTTTAAGAGAAAATGTCTGTTTCTGTTATTTCAGTGACTTGGAATACACAAGGCTTATGTGCTGTGAAATATCTTTTTTGTAACTCTAGTGAAATTCTGTGTGACTCCTCTGAACCTCTACGTGTACCTACTGTATTATTTACAGAATGGAAAAGACAGCTGGGGTTTTCATGAAATCTGCTACAACCCTGAAGAGGGCTAGAACCTAAACTGAATGATGTAAGTAAAATTATAGAAATCTTGGCTGCAGTCAGATTTAAAAGGGCACACCCTAGCAGTTTACCAAAATGTGTATTTCACAGTGACCATAATTCTTCACAATACCTAGATGTATCAACTTCTGAAAGTGCAAATACTATGTCAGGCTTTCACACACCAAGGGTTAATGATAAGCATTCACCTAAATCTGTGTTTTGTCTGCAAACACACAGATAGTGTTACCTCTGGAAATTATTTGATCTGTGTTTTACATGATGACACATATCAAAATGCTGAACATTTAATAACAACAATAGCATACCTGTAAAAAAATGTTAATGCCTACCAGCAGCTTGTAAATATGTTCTATATGAAAGGTTTGCTATCAGAATGTTGAAGCCATTTCCATTCAATCTTCCAATCACAAAATCAGAATATCAAAAAATGGAAAATCAAACGTGATATATTTTTAACACTGGACTTTTCCCCCTTCAGGACCCATTGTTAGTGCTTGTTTCTAAGTCAAGAGTGACAGACAGTGTTAAGATTCAATATTTTCCAGAACATTACACTTCCACTTTTCTGTCTTTTGATTATCTGACTTTGAGAGTGAAGAATTCGAGAGAACTAACTAACATAGACCTTCTGATAGTAAATCTGCAAGAAAATATGCCAATAGAATATAAAAATGTTGAACTTTTAACTACTGGAAGTGTAGAATCTGATTTTATGCCAGTCTGTTGTTACTTAAGTGGTTAAATGTACTATTGTGCTAGAAGGGCAATAGTTGAAAGGATTATTAGACTGGGGGTTGACTGTGCTAGTTATAGGACAATATGTCTGTGTGAAGGCTGCCAGCCCAGCCAGATAGAATTTTATAAATAATTCTATGTCATTGTAAATATTAATATGATCCACAGGCTTGCTTGACAAATGTAAGAAAACTGTGTATGTTCTGAGCTTCACAAATGTAACCACAGCACACCCTGCTGGAAGAAAGCTGATAAGCAAAGGATTTTATGACTGTGTTTGATCTCAAGCTTGGATACAGGATGTCTGAACTAGAAATTCTTTTTGTTGTGCTAAGACAGAGATACTTACTAGGTTTCACATCTAAAGTGTCTTTTATTGCTGTGGCTTCCTGGCAGGTGCAGATCAAAGAAATCTTAAATTTTGAGTTCTGTTAGCCTGAGAACTAAATCAGAGAAGAGACAATAATGATGTAATCTGAAATGACTCAGCAGTATTGTGTATTATTAATTTAAGGACAGAAAGAAAGAATAGCATTTTGTATTTGGTTCTGAAGCTGACAAAAACTCACTATCACTGTGCCTTGTAAGTAGAATTTAGAACATAGTCTCTCTTAGGGACAGATAGGAATATAGCCAGATTAGTCTAGCTGTTTTCTATATTTATGTAAGACTATCCTACAGTATTGTTTTAAAGTATCTGAACTCTCTATTATCACTGTGTTGAATTGAGTAGTGTCTTGTGTTTTTATTATTTATTATTGAATATTTTTAAACCTTTTAACTGTGGGTGGTTTGTATGTAAAGATATTTAAGCTCTTAAGAGTACTTGCATGTATTTGGTGACACTGTATAGGCCACTTCTAAATAGCCTTCAAGTCTTAGCCACACTTACCAATTGGATAATAATAACATTGCACAGTAGAATTGGACACCCTTAGGTAAGGGTCTTTATAGTAGCTGTTAAGGGTGGTTGGTGGCAGTCAGTACTACCTTATAGTCTGGGCAGAAGGGGGCATAGCTGGAGAACCTATGCCAAACTTTCCCCAGAGTGTCTGTGTGTTTGTATATAATTCATATCTCAAAGTGTGCATGTGTCAGCTACTTGGGAAGGGACACAAATCACTGGCTGGACAGAGAGGGTGCTACTGATTTTGGCTTGACCACTCGGCTGAGCTCTCTACCCTATAGCTTTGCAAGTGGGGAGTCTTATTGGGGATCTGGAGAGAAAGGGAGAAACCAGCCCCAGACTGACTGTTATCTATGTGTGCTCTCAGGGGAAATTGTACTTTACTGTGTGTGTACTTGTTATCCTCCCAATGTGGACGCCCCTCACTGGTGCTAGTGGTGAGGACTGAGGCTCCTTGATTACTGGGCCAGTGCATGGGTGCCACAATCTGCATTCACAAATAATAGTAAACAAACATTTTAATTAGCAAGTGTATGAGTTTAAATGGGAGTACCCTAATACAGATGTAGAAATGCAAATCTTTTTTCAGAAAGTGTTACACCCAGTAGTTGTAATGTATAATTTAACACATGATATGATAATTGTTGAAAACGTTCTCTAATTCAGAAAGCTGTGGAAGATGTGGGGGAAAGGTACATCCAGAAATGTTAACAGAAATGCATACTCCCAATACAGAAAATAGTGCAGAACTACATATGTTGGAAGCAACTAAAGTCTGGGAATGGATGGAAGGCTTAGGTAAGACTGATGCCAAGTCTTGCCAAAAGGATTCAATAGTTAAGGTAGTAAAAGAAGTAACAAGGTCAGTATATAGACTGACAGAAAAGAGCCCACAGTTCAGAATATATCAAAAGGAGTAGATTTAGTAACTGCCCAGGAATTTCTTAAAGAAGAAAGAAAAGGAAACTTGAGCAGAGTCATATGTTTTACCATACTATACCTAAACAGAGAGACAGTCAAACATAATCTTATACAGAATGAACTATATAAGAAGAGAAATTTATATACATATTTGTAGGGGAAAAGACCACAGCCTCCATAAGTCAGAATGTTGGAGAAAATAGTGATGACCAGATGACCTCTGGGTAAACCATGTCAAGTCCAAGAATATCCTGTGGGAGGACAATATACTAAGCAGAGCTTTACAAAATATAGCAAGAGTGGAAGGGGAAACATGAACTGAACAACCCTACTTAATAATCATAATTGGAACTAAAAATGACTGAATGTGTAGATGACCAGAAAAAAAAAAAGAATAGATACTGAATCTATTGTCAGTTCATTGACCCTGTGGAACACTTGTAATGAAGTTAGCACATTACCACATTTTCTGTTGATATTTAGTGATGGATAAGATAAAAATCTAAGATTTAAGCTAGAAGAACATTTTTAATCATCTTGCACAGAATCTCAAAGGACAGTGCATAATTCTGGGCTCAATATTCCATTGAACCCCATAGCTATCATGGAACTGACATTTGAAAGAATAGCAGTGGGCATTGTAGGTCGACCTGTAAAGTAAGTGAGAGCCACCAAAGTATTCAGATAATAACTGAATATGCAATAAATAAAGAAATAATAAAAACATGAAAAATAAAATCCTAAGACAGCATCCCTGCTAAAATTTTTTTAGCTTTAATTATTTAACTTTAAAACAATGCAATAAACGTTCAGATACCATTCAGCAGTGATCCAGCTCACAGTGTCAATCCAAACATAACATATAATACACATGAATTTAATAAAATATTGAGAAGATACTACAAACCCTACAACTCACCCTAAATTAAGCAAATATAGATCTCCAGAAATGTGGTATAAAAAATACAAAGCCACAAGGAAGCCAAGACTTTATGACATGCCCCTCAGGTTGCAGTCCTCCAGACACCTACTAAAAAGTGTGTCTATCTTTCAATTTCTTCCAGTTCCTCTCTTCTTTAACTTTTGCCCAATGTTTGTTCTGAGCTAATAAAACTTTCATATACACCCAGAGATTATGCACTCCAAGCATGTCATCATTCTGTACAGTTTGCCCTTTCCAATAATAATACTTCTCAAGTAGTCCAACAAGCATAATAACTGAGTTTTTCCCTCACTTCCACCACCCTTCCCTCTCCCTACTAGTCCTTAAGGCATAAAAAAGATCATTCCTGGAGTATTCTCTTCCTAGAAATACAATCCTGTCCCTAACTAACTCTATCCCAAAGTTGGCTAATTATCAAACATTCCCAGAACATATTTAAGAGACTTGCCTTATGTCTACCACACCTCCAAAATTTCTCTCCCCAGTCTTTCAAGCCTTTTGAATCAAGAGGGGATGTACCACTGAGGAATCCAACTCATATAGTGATTCCAGATACCCAGTACCTCCTTTGTCCTTGCAGTCCTCTGAAAGATTTTTTCCATTCCTTATCAAAGAAGACAATGCCTTCATTTCTGGCCCAGCTTCTTCTCAGTCTGTCCATGGAGTCCCCAAACTTCTCTTCATTCAATGTAGCATATAGCTAACCATATTACATGTTTTCTCTCCCTTGCTCTACTCTCCCTTGCTCTATCAAAGAACTGTATATCAGTGTCCTGCTTTTGTAAAGCCTGACAATTCCCCACATGATCTAGCCAAGAGTTTAATTGTCTTTCACAACTGCTGATTTCTCAGCCAATCTCCTTTATTCAAATTATGTTTCCTCTGAGACTTCACCTACTCCCTGAAGTCCCCAATTATGACATGGTCTACCTTAATGCAGAAAAGATCAGGAGCCATTTGAATCTCTCCTTCTCTCCAATCCTTCCATTCTACCATCCTCACCTGAACTCTTATATCAGTATTATTCCAAAGTTCCACTTTTAAAATACACAAAAGCACAAGGACCCAAAAGCTATTCAGTTTCCAAAGTTTATGTAACACCTTCCATGCATTTGTAAGCCAGCTGCCCTTGTTTTCTGAACTTTTGTAACTAACCCTCTCCTCTCAAAAAAGGAAGCATTCACTGCCAATAAATATAGACTCAGACCAGGTATATCTCATCCCCTTTCATTCCTTCTCATTTGCAGCCTTTCCATTTCTACTGTACTATATCCACCATGCCAAACATATTCATCACAACAGTGCTGTAAATTCCTAATCTGCCGAAACCTTTCTTCCAGGAGGAAATGTTGTAAAAATGCAGTATGGTAGGTAAAATCATCATCTAACTGCCTTTAATCTTACCAGCTGGAGAACGTGTCTTAGAATACCAGCAAGAAAGCAAACTTTTCACCTACACTCTTATGTCTACACAACTGAGGCAAATTAACTTTTCCAGCATCTCAAAGATTCTTATTCCTAAATACCTAGCAGTTTTAAAAACCCTTCAAACCTCAGGAAACACCAAGTCTAATCATCCCAAAGTTAACATACAGTGATCCGCAAAGAGTCTGAACAACCTCTGAATACCCACAAAACATAACTCAATATGTCGTGCAATGATCTCAATGACAAGTACAGATAAGCTGGATGGAAATGGACTGTCCTGATGTATCCCCCTTCCTATTGGTACATCCCTTGTGAGGTCTCCATTCTTTATATACCTCACTCTAAGCAAATGGTACAGTGCCTTCAGTGAAATTCAGAAGTTGTTGCCAAAGCCAGTGTCCTCCAATATCTTAAACAGAAACAGACACTCAACTGTATCAAAGGCCATTCAAAAAGAATAATACCAGACTGCTCCCATCTTCCCCTCTCAGCTTGTCTCATAACTTCCACTGATTGTTAACAGCTGTCTTCTGCAGTCCTCCTTTGCATAGGTTTGTAGGTTAATACCAGGTTAACTACCCTTGTGGCTCATTTTAGTCTAGGCAATTAACTCATCTGAGAATCAGAACCTGCACCTTGTGGCTGTGAGGTAAAATACTTAACCATTATGTCAGCTACATCATCATCTTTCAGCTGTTCCCATCAGGGGTTGCCACAGCGGATCATCTGTTTCCATTTCTTCCTGTCCTCTGCATCTTGCTCTGTCACACCAACCACCTGCATGTCCTCTCTCACCACATCCATAAACCTTATCTTAGGCCTTCCTCTTTTCTGTTTACCTGGTAGCTTCACCCTTATCATCCTTTTCCCAATATACTCAGCATCCCTCCTCAGCGCATGTCGAAACCAACGTAATCTTGTCTCTCTGGCTTTGTCTCCAAACCTTCCAACCTGGCCTGACCCTCTAATATACTTATTCCTAATCCTGTTCACCCTTGCCACACCCAGTGTAAATCTTAACATCTTTAACTCTGCCACATGCAGCTCTAACTCCTGCATTTTTGTCAATGTCACTGTCTCCAACCCAAATAACATAGCTGGTCTCACTATCCCCTTGTAGACCTTCCCTTGTACTCTTACTTTTACTCGTCTGTCACAAATCACTCCTGACACTCTTCTCCACCCACTCCATCGTGCCTGTACTCCCTTCTTCACCTCTCTTCCACACTCACCATTACTCTGAACTATTGATCCCAAGTATTTAAACTCATCCACCTTCGCCACCTCTACTCCTTGCATCCTCACCATTTCTCTATCCTCCCTCTCATTCACACACATATATTCTGTCTTAGTCCTGCTGACCTTCATTCCTCTTCTCTCTAGAGCATATCTCCACCTCTCCAGGGTCTCCTCCACCTGTCCCTTACTCACTACAGATCACAATGTCATCTGCAAACATCAACCATTATGTCAGCTACCACCCCAACAAATTCTATTTGACTCTTGTCTACAGGAATAGGCATTACTTTCTCACCCCTCCTTACCAAAATCATTAAGATCTTGAGTATCTAATTATTTAAAGAAATGGGTGTAAAAGCCCCAGGTTCCTGAATTTCCTCATCTTTTTTAGGAGCATAAGAAAGAGGCAAACAGATCATGATAAGAAAGCAAACAGAATCCTATCTTTCAAAACACCATTATAAACTGCACACAGTCCTGATTTAAGACTACCTCCGCATAACTACTGAAATCCACTACCCAAGCAATCCTTACTAGGTGCTTTCTTTTGTTTCAAATAGGACAATGCCTTAGATACTTTGTCTGAAGAAATATGTCTGTCTAACTCTAGTCTAAGAGGATGATGCAATGCAGGCCCCCTCCTTCTTATAACACTGTGCCCTAAACCATTCTCAGCAAACCTCCCAGGCTGTGTCACTTGATATAATTGTTGCAAAGCTGCCTTATCACCTATTCCCTTAACACCATGCCGCCTATTGTTATCTTTCAACAAATCAGATACAAAATATTTCCCTCAAGCCTGTGAGCCGAAAACTTCACATTTTTTCACCGCACACCTACAAAAGATCTATCCTATCAATCAACCCTTTTTTCAACTATTGAAATTTATTTTTCTGTAATTTTCACCCTAAGAGCCTCCATTGGCTCAAAACTCATATTTGGGTCATTAGTACCCCCCCCCCCACACACACACACACTCTAGTGCAAGATGCACAAAAATAAGTTGCTTTTCTAAAACAGCTAAAATAGAAATATGGTTATTCTCATTGCATGGCAGCAAACCACCCTCTCATGGCATAAAATGTCCCTTGAAATCACATTTTGTAGCCTCCTACCATGCATTCAGGTTAGTGTAGCACTTAAATCATCAATCGATGAGATAACCTGGAAAACGAAAACCAGAACAGCTGTATTATATAAATGCTCTGAAATATGGAAAATAAACTAAAGTTTGTGTACTGTGTGTGTTACCAAAGCAAACATACAGTCCAAGCTTAGTTAAAATTTGTATTATGATGCCGGTCGACTGGTTTTCCTGACTACACTTGGACTGCACATTACCTTTGGTTACTTGTTTTTTTATGTGCTGTTTGCATCCATCTTAGGAGTTAGTACTGTGTGGGTGTTAGCAGAGGAAGTTAATGACCTGCTAGTATATCCTGACATAGTAACATAGCAAGAATGTGGTGAGAAGGGCAATTTCCCTAGGTGCAAAGTGTCGGGGGGCATGGTCGGTCAATCCTGATCTCTCTTTAGTGCAATACCATCTTTTAAAAGCAAATATTGCATTTGCAGTCAAACTGATTACTGTAGGGTTCTGTGTGTTGGCTAAACAGCTACAGGATAAATGTAATGTTTTTCCTTACTAAAAGATGAGCTCTGCAATGCTTATTGCAAGCAGGATATAAACTGTAGAAACTGTTTGCTACTTTTGTAGAAAATAGTTTGCTACACTTTAAAAAAAATATTTTTAATAACATATCTTAAAGGAGGATTGAAAGCAGGGTACAGAAACTGGACCTCAATGGCTGGGACAGGAGGGAAACTGTATGTCTCATGCAGCTGGCTACCCTGTTGGTGTGCCAGTAGACGGAATGTCCAGTATTTTTTCCTGATGTACAATGGAAGAGCTGGGGGTGCAAATCTAAGTATAATAAGCATATCTCTTACAATGCAATTATCAGCTTATTACAATAAAGTGTTTTTTTTTTCTTTTGTTTTGCTCTTCACTGGAAGAGCTGAGGGAGTGGGGTGCTGGTTCATAGTATCAGCCCAGAGCACTGGTTGAACCAGCTCCACTTCTGTCCAGATGTCAGCATAGATGAGTCATTATCAGTGTCCCAGAAACATGAAATTAAGAAATGAGTAAAACATATTTTCACTGTTGCTGCCTGACATGACTAGTTTAATCCTGCACAACACAAGATATGTGCCTGAGGAGAATGTAAATTTAAAGTGACATAAATACAGAAATTCCAGTGTTTAACAGTCATCTCCCCAGGACTGTGGTGCCATTTTTAAATCCTGGCCTGAGCATCCACAGCTCCTCTGTGCTGGTCCTGCAGTTTAGGCTGCTGGTTTTTGCCTCTCGTAATTCATCCCGGGTGCTCCCTCCCTGCTTTAAATGCAAAAGGAATACCTCTGGCCATCACCTGAAGATACCCTGAATTGGCCAGCTTGCCTGGTACTTAGTAAAAATACTACTGAGAAGACCCCCCCAACAAGATTGTATAAATTAATCCCTCCTGGGTGCTCCCTCCCTGCTTTAAACACAAAAGGAATACCTTTGGCCATCACCTGAAGACACCCTGAATTGGCCTACTTGCCTGGTACTTAGAAAAATACTACTGAGAAGACCCCCCAACAAGATGTAAATGTATGTTGCTTAGCACTAATTAAATGTAGACTTGATGTACTGTCTATAGAGTTAGTCTGCCCTCCCGTGTGCACATTCTAGCAGCCTACTGCAGACCATTTGCCCTCTCCCCTCCTGTTATCACTACCCTAGAATATATTTAAACCTAAGACTGGTCCAACTGTCCCTGCTGTTTGCTATCTCCTTCTACCATTAGGTGGCAGCATCTACTGGGTTCCTATCAGCAACTCGAACATTGAAAATAACGAATGCAATATTGTCGATGCGAGAATGCCGAAAGTGCAGAACATCAAACAGGTAAACGGAAATCTCCGTAAGGGGAGATTTCCATTTACTACAATATAGTGCGGTCTCAAAGTTGGTATATTTAAGTAGCGGGAGGTTTGGGGGTGCAGGGGAGCTTGCCTACACCCTTTAGGTTTTTTTTTTTGGGGGGGTTATATCAGCATTCGAAAATTTAATAGTTTGATCATTTCAGTTGGATATTTTGTGATTCGAACTATTACATTTTTGAAATGCTGATATAGACCCCATCAACCAATATAAATCCTAGATATTCTTTATAATCCCAACAAGTTTTATTTTTTCACAAATAGTTGGTTGTGAGTTAATATCCTTAGACTGTAAATATCTTCTCCCCCTGCTAAACCACCCTCTGTAATGGCAGCCTTCATTTTCTGGCTGGAAATATTTAGTTCATACCTTCCAACTACAGCCTTTAAACTGCTCTTTGCTGATACTTTTTCTGCCATACTCACCTTTCTGACTCCGTTTGCGGTATGGGCTCACTCTGCTCCCCTACCCTGCCCCCAATTCCCACCCACCCCAGTACTCCTAGCTTTATTCCTATCTTACTCCACCCTCTCAGCCTAATTACCCAATACCAGCTCCCCCTCATTACTCCTCCCACCTATAGCCATCCTTCTTAAACTCTGTAATCTGTACTCCACCCAACAATTATAGTGCCCTCCTCATTCCTTAAATCTCTAGAATACCTCCATCACTTTTTAAACCCTTTCTTCTTCATAGCCTTCTCTATTTTCCTAACCACTCATACCACTCTCGCTTTACTCCGACATGCTCTCCTCAAGTTATCACACCCTCCAATCCCCCAGCTTCCTCTTTATGTTCCTACTTCCCTTATACTATGCTACCTCATATTCCACCTATGCTTGTCCAATACCACCTACAAAGACAACTACCATACAAACCCACGTTCTCCCTCACTCTTACTCCCATTTCCACTCTATCTCCTCTTCTCTTATTCAGCCCTACCCTCTGCACCCATTTTACCCTAAACTCTTCTCCTCTAAAGTCAAGACACTGTCACCTGGTCAAATCTACAATCTACCAAAATTCATGTCTGGCAGACCAATATGGCTAAAGGATATCTCCTTCAACAACCTAGTCCAAGCCGGTGATATCCATCCTAACCCTGGTCCTACATCCTTTATTAACAACACTCATCCATTACCCTCTTCCTCCTATCTCAACACCCTAAAGATTTTTACAATTAATGCACAAAGTCTAAACAACAAAGTACACCAATTTCAAGCTTAGTTAAGCCATAACCAAACAGATATCTAATCCATCTCCGAAACCTGGCTCAAGGCCTTTATCTCCAACTCTGAGATTCTGCCCCCAGGATTTCATTGTCTCAGAAATGACAGACTAAACAAAAAAGGTGGAGGCACTGCTCTAGTCTACTCCAACCTTCTTACCTTAATTCCCCTCCAAATTCCAATTCCTCAATTTCAGAACACTGAACTAACTGCTGGAATTCTAAAACTAAATAAACATAAAAATATCTGCATCATTGCACTATATATCTCACCTGGTAATAATATCTCTACACTCAAAAATATTCTCCTATGGGCCTCTACTGAAATTAACTATGAAACTTATATTCTTGGTGATGTGAATATTGACTGGATTAAAATCAATTGCCCCTCTCCCTCCATATCCATTAACCTCTATAACTTCAGTCAAATAATCCTCTCCATCACTTGACCTAAAAAAAATAAACCCTCCCGGATCCACTATAGATTGGATCCTAGTCTCAGATCTAAATAAAATAACCAATTCTGGCACAATTCCTGATACCTTTAGTGACCACCTCCCAACCTTTATGCATCGCTCAACAAGTTCCTCCCCACACCAGCATCAATACATTCAAACACGTAACCTCAGTAATATCAACCCAGCTACTTTCTCAAATACTTTCAAACAAATGAACTGGCAAATTCTAAACATTCTTCCTCCTTGACAAGGCTATAAAATACTTCAACTCTGTCTTCCTTGATACTTTAAACTCACTAGCCCCCACTAAGAAACAAAAGGATAAAAACTAAAACTGCTCCTTGGCTATCCAAAGAGACAAAACAGATTATGCACCACAGAGACAAACTAGGGAAGCTTTACCAAAACAAGAAACTGGCCAATACCTTGCTCCAATATAACCACAACTGTGCAAAATGACTAATCACCAAAAACAAAAAAATTCTACTGTATCAAACTGCAGTCCAATAACAATAAACCCCCCCCAAAAATTCTGGAACTCAATAAACTCACTCCTCAATACAGGCTCCAAGAATAATCCCTGTCCTGACCCAAGTAAATCTGACCTCGAACTAAGCTCTGAATTTAAATCATTTTTCACAGAAACTATTGCTACCCTCACCAAGACATTTCCCAATAATAACCCCAACTGCTCTACACTCTCCCTCTTCTAACTCACCTCATCTGTTTGAACTCAAACCCATCTCCACTAACATTATAAAAAAACTTTTGTCCAAACTTAAACCTTGCTCTAACGCTCCAACAATATTCCATCTTCCTTCCTAAAATGTGCTGCTGATGGCATTGCTCTCCCAATCAGCATCATTATTAACCAATCCATAAAATAATCATACATCCTCAAACTCTGGCGCTCAGCTTATATTCTTCCTCTTCATAAAGGAGGCAAAAATACCAGCATCTCAAACTTTCGCCCCATTGCTTTGCTCTAACTAATCTCTAAAATCCTAGAAAAATGCATCCACCTCCAATTTATGCCTTTCCTGACCCAAAACAATCTTCTCACTCCTATCCAGCATGGCTTCCATCCAGGCCATAGCACAATAACTGCTTTACTCTCTTTCCTAGAAACTGTCAATCAAGCCCGAGATTCAGGACACTTAGTTTCTACTGTTTTATTCGATCTGTCTAAAGACTTTGATACAGTTTCCCGCAAGCACCTTCTTTGTCATCTCTCAAACCTTAATCTCTCACATAATGCTTTATCCAGATTCTCCAGCTATCTATCAGACAGATCACAGGCAGTCATATGGAAGCACTCCATCTTTTCCTTCCTACCTACCCCAACTGCCGTACCACAGGGATCCATCCTTGGGCCAATGCTTTTTAACATCTTCATCAATAACTTTCATACTGCTATTCCTGATGCTAAAATCATTAAATACACAGACAAATCAACCTTAGTCTGCTCTGTCTCAAACCTCTCTGAATTGCTGACTAAAACCCAAACTGCCTTCTCAATGACTGAAAACTGGATGCGCCAAAACAACCTCTCTCTCAATGCAAATAAATCAAAGATTCTACTATTCCCTCCCACAAAGACCCTCTCCTATGATAAAACAACTTCAAAGTCTATAGTCAAACCAACTCACCTATAGAAGTGGTCCCCTCTGTCAAACTACTTGGCATTACTGTAGATGAACACCTCAAGTTTGATATTCATATTCAACAAAATATTAAGAAAACCCACCAAAAGCTAGGTATGCTGTATAGGAATAATCGCTTTCGCTCCAACTCTACCAGGCAAACTCTGGCCCCGACTTATCTTATTCCTTCCTTATTATAAGGAGCCCCTCTCCTAACCAACCTGTCCTCCTCTATCACCTCTAAACTAGAAAACTGCTACAACAAAATCTCTATATTTGCCTCCAAATCTAAAAATACGACCCATCACTGCCTAACCATACAAGCCCTGAATTGGCTTGAACTCCCAAACTACCTAGACTATCTCCAACTCACTAGTGCATATAGACTCATATTTCACCCAACAAAATGTCCCGCTCTAACATCCTTCCCCCTTATGCACCCAACAAAGCTCTCAGATCTGAAAATCAGAACTTAATTACTATCCATAAACCTAAATGTCCTGCTGGCCAACTTCTCCTATCTTTCTCACTAGGCAAAAAATGGAATTTCCTTCCCTCCATACTAAGAACCATACCAAACTCAGAAAACTTCAAAACCCAACTATTCAAACAACTGTCCACTAAATGGAAATGTACCTGCCTTCACCCAACCTAATCCAAGGGGGTTCTCGCTCTGGTTCCTAAGCTCTACAACTCTCATAGTAATTTTCCTATGAGCCTATCTAAGCTCTCAACAATTTCTATAGCTTCTCTCTAAGCTCTCAACAACTCCTACACCTACCTTCACACAGCCCAACCTTGTAAATATTGTAAATAGCATTCTACTGTTGATGTGTGTATGTAAAGCATATTTACATTTTCTTAAAAGGTTTGTATGTAAACTGTTTCCACACCTAACCCATATCTGTTTTCCTCAAATGAAACTGTATGATCCCTCCCTTCAAACTTAATGAATTTAACTATGCATGATATTGAATGCATTTATGAGTAACTGTTCTACATAATATTATCTTTAATATTAACTCAGTTGTATCTAAATTGCATAATGCATCTTGGAGCTTTTCTCACTGGGCCTCCACTGAAAATGGGTCAGTTTGGCCCAGTGGACTTCCCCGGTAATCAAACTGCAAATAAATAAAAAGTTACATTCTGCAAATAAAGCAAAATGTACATTCTGCTGCAAAGCAAGGCACAACCCAGTATCCTACAAGCAGAATCTGTTTCACAGTACAAAATTCAGTTACACACAGGCAGCAACAGTAGTTTTTACTTCTCAAAATTAAAGGAAATGAAACTGACATTTTAATGGTTTAGCTGGGATTGGTAGAAGGTCATGCACTGTAAACAAATCACAGCACGAAAGAAAGCTGCTACGCAAAAATGCTTTAATGGCATAACAGTAAGCTTTTACCTTTTCTATATTTATCTGCCATTTGCAAATTATTTTTGTCGTCGTAAGAATTCTTGTAGGTGGGGCTTGTAGATCAAATAGGGAATATAGAAAAGAGGCCTCTGGCTAGTGGAACTAACCCAGTCAACAAATAAATTAAAATATGCATATATACACATCTTTATCTTAAATATACTAACTCCGAAATCGCACTACAGTGAAGAGAACGGTAATGTTCCCATTCCGCACTGTATAGCGATCTTCATTACCATTCTCTTCACTGTAGATCTCGCAGTTAATATATTTAACTTGCAGGGGGTGTGGGGCTGCAGGGGCACTTGCCCCCCTGAAAAAAATTGTTTTTGTTATATCTTCTTCTTTTTTTTTTTAATTTCAAGATTCTACAGTCTCGAGGTTTTGAGTTTGGTATTTTGAACTTCAGGATTTTGGACTTTTGAAATTAAAAAGTGGATCCATATATAGATATATGCACACACGTACACACATACGCACACACTTACGTATGCATACATGTACACATTTATGCACTCTAAGGCAGCTCAACCTGTTAATGTCTTCTAACCCTAACCTTAGCCTTAACCCTGCACTTAACCTTAGAAAAAACCTTTCTGTAACACTACCACTATTCAAAAAAATTGTCACTGAATATATGATATGGTTTTGGTGACTGGAGGGTGTAAGGAAACTATTTGCTTTTGCAATCTCTTTTTGCTATGCTGGCATCAATCACCTTAGTTTCGATGCTTGTGCAGTTTGATAACTCAAGCTATATGTGTGTGCATGCAGGTGTGTGTGTGTGTGTGTGTGTGTGTGTGTGTGTGTGTGTGTGTGTGTGTGTGTGTGTGTATGCATTTGTATGGGGTGCTCTACATCGGAAACATTAAAATATTTAGAATAATGTCAAAACTGATTACTAAAGAAGGAATTGTCTTAAGGCTGACTTTCTGAATAGAAAAATAGCAGAAGGTTGAATGTAACTATAACACAAATATTATAAACTAGAAAAATTGAAATAAATACCACTATCAGATGTTTTCAATTTGTAATTCAGCAGTTTCATTATATAGTCTAATGTTTGTAGAAAATCATGACAGAACCACTACACTTGTTAATCCATATTCATAAGTACAGCACTACATTAGTTGTAATTTCATGAAATGGTAAAATGAAACTTCTCAAAAAAGTTACTATTGTGATGCAAAATAACAGAGATGCTATTATTCTGGTAGTCTGTAGTCTTAAAAGAAATATGTACAAAGTGTAAACTTAAGTAAAACAATACAACATTCATTTCAGTGAAAGACTCACATATCTTCATTTCAAAACATTTCCTTTCTACTAAAAAAAGTTCCACTCCCTTTCAAAATTTGTAAAATCATATGAACTGGAAACAGAGAAAACTATGCATAAACATTTCACATCTGTCATTGGAATAACTCATATTTTTGCAGACACAGGTTGTTTATTATGCTGTAAAATCTGGTTTTAAGAAAAAAATAAAAATCTTCATAGCTGTATTTGACTTCATGTAAGAGAGTCATCAGATGATATAAATATGGTAGTACATTCAATCTTTAGAAAGAAATGACATCATAAAAACATTATTTAGGAACTGACCCGGTCAATTATTTCTAGCTCATGCCAAAGAAAATCACATATCTGTTTATCTATGTATGTATCTATCGATCTATCTGTGTGTCTGTGTGTCTACAAAGTGTATGCATATATACATATATGCATATTTTATATATTACATATCGGGAGAGACTTCCGCGGTGGTGCAGCGGTAGCGTTGTTGCCTCACAGCAAGTGGTTCTCCCGTTTGATTCTCGGCTTTAGTTGGGAGTGCCTTCTGTGTGGAGTCTGCATGTCCTCCCCGTGGTCGAGTGGGCATTCAAAAGACATGCGTTGAATGGGCATGCCTTTGTTGAAGGTTGGGCATCAGGCTGGCAACTCGACACCATAAAAACCAACTTCCAATCATTAGTGGACCGGAGTTCCACTGTGGCGACCCCTAACTGGGAAAAGCCGCAAGACAAACAGCAACATATCGGGAGAGAGAGATGAGTCTGGTGTCAAATATGTCTGATATATTGTATTACAGGAGAAGATGGAAGAGAGTTTGTGACACAGATTTGCCTGCCTTTTTTGACCAAGTGGGCTGCTTTTATAAATTGACAGGTTAGCTATGGAAAGGACTGAATACTTACAGGCAAGTCTCAGGATGACAGGCAGTAAAAGGGAGTTAGGCCACAGAGGACAGGAAATATGTCTTAGTTATGTAAGACTGTCACTGACTAGAAAGTATTTTAAGGTGAGGAAACAGCAATCTGTCTCGCTCTCTTTCTCTCTGCAGTAGTTATGGTAGAGTGAAATAATTTTCAAACACACTCTGGGAGCTGTCAGGGGACATAGGTGCACAGGCTCCTCAGTGCATTTCCCTTGGAGCTGTTGCCAATAAAAATATTTATAGGATGCTCTCTTGGATATAACAATGGGATAGGATAGGATGGATGTTCTGGCCTAAATGATGCTAGAGTCAGCCGTAAAAAAATCAAGCTGGAGGTGCTATGTATCTTTGATTTTAGTTTCTGATGTCACAGGAGAAAAACCCACTTTAGTACTAATGTATTACTGTCGCGGGATTTCCCATTAAGAGTAATGGAAGCTTAATGCAGGCCTACTCTCTTACTATGTCAGCATATTCTGTGCACCTTCTTTTGCAGTCTTTAACTAATTTGATATAGATTCTCAATTAATAGTGTAGGAACACTTGTTAGAGTTCTAAATTCTTAAGAGCATAACAGGTTGCAATGTGGACAGTCAGTCTACCTGACAGAACTAGAAAGGAATGTGCAGCTGAACAAACGGCAGGTCCTATACATAAAACTACTTTTCTGGATCAAAGCTGAGACTGTATCAAAGTTCTTTGAAGAAAGTAACCAATAAAAACAAAAGAATATATGTAAATGTAATGTTTGGATAATGATTTGTTTTTTTTTTCTGATACAGAAGTACATATGAAGAATGCTCTGGTCAATAAATACTGGACAGAGTACACTGTTGTTTGGGCATTTCTTGGTATACAAGGGGTAGGGATGGACCACAAGGCCTGTAAAGAGAAACAAACTGTTGAGTCATAAAATACATGCTAAACACCTAGAGCATTCATGTCTAACAAGCCCCGCTTCTCCCTTTTCCAGGTCAGCATGTCTTGTTTGTTTTACTTTTAAATCATATTTAGGTTTATTCTCTGTTTTAAATTGATTTTTCTAGGCTTATGGTTTTCAATAAAAGGGGATGGGGGGAGTACCATTCTCAGAATCATGTGTTCTGGTTGTATTTACTGGAAGAAGAGTTACATTTTTCAGCATTCAGCTAAACTTCTGCAGCTGGTGACTCAAGGTGGGTGGTACATACGTATGTTATTTTCTTTTCCTAGGAATTTGTGATACGAATTAGTGAAGTCACTCAATCAGTATGGCTAGCTCATCAGAGTAAGCAAGTAAAATTACTCCATTTTAAAAATGGGTAAACTTAATTTTTGTTCTGAAATATGAAACTTTAAATGTTATGTCATGTAGAAATGGTTCCCTGAAAAGACATTACTTTTTTAAAGAAATATTTATTGTGTTTAATATCACTAATTCAACATATTTTAACATGTCAATTACGTTTTCTGTATAGTTCAAGGCATGGTTATTGCATTCAACTTAAATCTGTTGCTGAACTTTAATCCTTTTAAATGTTTATATAAGCATCCCTATTTTAAAAGTATTTGGTTAGTAAGAAGCAAACAACAACCTTATAACATCTAAACCTGAAAAAGGAACAAACAGTTGAAATTGCTGTCTCTGCATTAGCTAGTATGTACCTAATATTTATCTATTTATATATATATATATATATATATATATATATAGAGAGAGAGAGAGATTTAATTCTACTAATGTTTGAGTACAAAGCAATCAAACCTCAAACACTAAATGACTGAAAATTGTGCTGTTAAAAACACAGTAAAAACCTCTAAATAATAAAAACAGTTTCCATTTTCAGTTTGTCAAAAACAAAATCTCTATTAATAACTCCAGACATAATTTGCCTGAATAGTGCCAGCTTTATGGAAAGGGTTAATGTAGTGTGTATGACTGTTGTTAGGGGTACAATTAAGGTTTGGGTTAGCACTCATTATTAAGGCGGACAGGGAATGAAGCGCCTTCAGTTTGGTCTCCAAAGCTAAGATAATGCCTCCTCTTTAAGAAACCAGTTTTCAGAATTAACCAAAATAATTATTGGTCATCTATTAGACATATGTATATATGTACATTATTAAATGTAATTATATAATTTATTGATTGGGATTAGATGGGTGGGTATTTAAACTGTGAAATTCTGTATGTGTGTTATCTTATGAAGTCGCTTTCTAAGACGAAAACGTGTGTGCTGTTTGTTGCCTAAGTTTGCACGTTAATAAACTTGTATTCACTGCTTTTGTGAGTTCGTGCCTAAACTCGTATCCAGTGCCTTATTGTGAGTTCGTACTTGCCCTGGTGATATTGGTCTGGTTTGGCTGCTTTCTTTGGTTGTATTAGTTCCTTGCAGCATTTCTTTTGGAGTTATTGTTATGGCAGCCAGTCCGGTCTCTCCTCTTGGGCAGGAGGGACAGAGAATTATGCCTGTCCATGGATCCAGGTCCGAAGGGGACGGATTTGTTCAACTCACGGGTCAACTAACTACACTTATAAATCTACTTACTCCGATTGGGCAAGGTATCCATAATATTATTACTGAACAACGCAATATTTTGAAATTTGTAGCCCATTCTCAGGATACCTTCCCCACTACTGCTGATTCGTTTGGTATGCTCCGTTCACAAGTGAACGCCAAGCAAGGGAACTGTAGTGCTACTGACTTTAACAGCACTCCGGCTGTTTTGCGTGAGGCCGCCTTGCATTCTAATGCGGAAGTTCCCAGGGGTTCCGACCATGAGGGCAATGCATATCCCACTTCCACCTTCACAGAATGGATGTTAGCAAAGCCAAAATTTTTGTATGAGGAGCATAACAATGGCCGTGCAGGCGGAGGACGTACCTACTTGGAGACACAACGCCTTTTCGAAAATGCTCTCTACCGATACAAGACTCTGGAGTTGGACAACCTGTATTTAACTGAAAATCTCAACAAAGGTACTGTGCCCAAAGGTTTGAGGGTATATAAATATCCTAACCAGGTTATTCCTGGTAGTGAATTCCATAAGGAATTGATTGAAGCCTTTGATCAATGCGGTTTTAGCATTGTCAAAGCTATAATAAAGAAAAACAGTCATGAACTTTCAAAGTTGCAGCAGGACATTTCTAATTATTTTAAATGTATGTCTGATGATTTACTCTTTGATTCTGCTAAGTATTATGATATTAGGAGGGAGGTGGATTTACATTGTGAGACAGTATTAAATCGTAAATACAAGAAGTTGAGGAGAGATATTTTAGAATATCAACAAGGGCGACAATATCCTAGTCCACCCTACAACAGATGGCATACACACCATCATGCCAGTGAACAGCCCTTCCAGCAGAATAGTCCCAAACCTGTTTGTATGGATGAACCTAGGGGTGAAGTACTTCCCTTTGAGGAAATACAGGAAGATTGTTTTGAAGGGGAACCAGTATTACGTAGGTCTGAGCGTATATGCCAGCAGGGACAGCAGCCCTTTGATGATTTTCCCCCTTTAGACAGAGCCCCTCAAGAACAGAGGGGGGGTGGGGGGTTTCCTCGAGTATGGAAGAAAAACAGGAGGCAGGATTGGTAGAGTGTGAGCAACAGTTCATCACTCCCTTAGGGCAGTATTCTTTACACACCAAGGATAATTATAACATCTATAATTATAGTGATTTCTCAGTTTCCAACACATGTTTTCAACTGTTTACCAAGGGCTTCAAATTTGTGCCTAACAAACGCAGTAACCTGATACATGCTATCTTAGATTTGAAGCTTTTTATACATAAGCTTAACCTGGAAAATCTTTTAGGAGCAGTATCTGGAACTCCTAGTTTACATCTAAGGAAATCCAGTACTTTTAATCCCCCACTTCACCCACAACTTAAAAACCTAGAACAAAGGATTGAGAACAGGTTTAGAAAAGAACTAGGTTTAGATCGACTTGAAGCTAATTTAACCCCTGATGAAAAAATATTATTGGAAAAATTGAGTAAGGATCCTACTTTGAGGGTCATGGAGCCGGACAAAGGTGGGGGGACGGTAATAATGGACAACCATTTGTACCAGTCTAAGATGTATGATATCCTGCATGACTATGATAAATATACATCTGCTTCACTTAATGAAATCAATTTGTCCTATCATAAAATAGATTTGGCTATTCAAGATCTACTTGATCAAGAGGTGATAGAATTTGATACCTATACCTTCCTTTCTAATTCCGATCCCAGGGTGCCCTCGATATTCGGCATACCGAAGATACATAAGAACCTCTTGGACCCACCTTTGAGGCCTATTGTAGCAGCTCAGGAGTCCAAGACGCATAACATTTCTAAGTACGTAGATTGGAAACTTAAGGAATTGTGGGGAAGACAGGAATACATCCTTAAGGATTCATGGGCATTCCTACGTAGTATATCATCCCATCTATTTGAGAAGGAAGTAGTATTTCTAACCATTGATGTGGTTGACCATTTTTCCATTATTCCTAGTGACATAGGCCTGGAGTGGTTGGAGGAGGCCTTATGTGAGTGTCGTCAGATAAACAACAATGATGTTCACGCTATTATTGAGTTATTAGGGCTGGTATTGAAGAACAATTTTGTCTTCTTTGCCGGCGAATATTTCCATCAGGTATCGAGAGTTTCCATGGGGGCTAATTGTGCTCCAACCTATGCAGACATTATTATGTATGTATGGGAGAAGAAGTTCATTATGAATAGTTCGTTTTCCAGCAATTGGAATTATTATTGTAGATTTCTTGATGACATATGTATTTTTTGGAATGGCCCTGTGGGTGACATTGAGAAATTTATTCAATATATACATACTACCACGACATTTCTAAAATTTACCCATCAAATAACACACGACAGTGTAAATTATTTGGATGTGACCCTTACGAAGGAGGGAGAGGGGGTTAAATCATGTATTTATAGAAAACCCACCTTCTCCAATGGGTATTTACACTATACGAGTTCCCATCCACGTTTCCAAAAAAGAGGAATTCTTAAGGGGCAGTATGTTCGTGTTTCCCGAATGACCTCCTTGGACCAGGATTTTAGGTTAGAATGTGAAGTGTTAAGATCTTTATTTTTGGAAAGGGGATATCCACTAGAAATGGTACTGTCTGTACAAGAAGAGGTTATTGCAGCCCGTGATACTAGGTTTGGCCCTATTTTGGGAAAACAACATATGGGGAATGAGGGAGGTTCCTCCATGAGTAATATAGGAATGGTATCTGGTAATTTTACTTTTATTACTGATTTTAGTGGTAATGCAACACATATTAGAAATATTGTTGAGAAGGAGTGGCTTATGTTCCAGGAGTTAACTGATTTGAACATATTTAAAGATAGGGAGATTAAAACTATATTTAGAAGAGGACAAAACATGAAAAGACTATTGGAACAACCAGAGTATCCCTTGCAGACCTCAAGAACAAAAGTAGGTACATATAAATGCAGGCGTTGTTCCTCCTGTAAGTATATAGTACAGGGTAGTCATTTGTATTTGGAGAGTAGAAACAGGGACATTAAGGCCATGGGTTACCATAACTGTATGTCCAGTGGATTGGTTTATTTGGCTATATGTCAAATCTGTCCGGCGTTTTACGTCGGAAAGACTGAACGACAATTTAAAAGGCGTATATACGAGCATATGTATGACATAGCCAAATTTAAAATTACCAATGCACTGTACAAACACACTACTGTGTGTGAAGGTGCAACATTTTTGTTTTTTGTAATTGAAACCATCCCAAAGGACATAAGGGGTGGACCCTGGGAGGCAAGGTTAGCACATAGGGAAACATATTGGCAGATCTTATTGGAAGCTACAAAAATGCCTGGGCTAAATGAATCCATTTCTATAGTGCCTTACCTTAAGTTAAAAGCTCGACGTATTTAAAACAGGGTTTAGTAAAATTTCAATTAATAGTGGAACATTGCAGTTTTTAATACATTTGATTTATAGATGTTCCTAATATGTGTAAACATGTATCCATATATATTTATTTATTTTATTTTGTTTTAGGTTTTGGTAAAACATTTTTTAGAATGTAATTAAGTTTTTTACATTATTAAATGTAATTATATAATTTATTGATTGGGTTTAGATGGGTGGGTATTTAAACTGTGAAATTCTGTATGTGTGTTATCTGATGAAGTCGCTTTCTAAGACGAAAACGTGTGTGCTGTTTGTTGCCTAAGTTTGCACGTTAATAAACTTGTATTCAGTGCTTTTGTGAGTTCGTGCCTAAACTCGTATCCAGTGCCTTATTGTGAGTTCGTACTTGCCCTGGTGATATCGGTCTGGTTTGGCTGCTGTCTTTGGTTGTATTAGACATATGTGCAACAGATGAAGGAATTAAATATGTTTTCTCAACTCTGATGCTTCATATATTTAGTAAAGTTATGTATTCCCACTCTTTCTAGGACTTTTAACACTTGCAAGAGTTTTTTTTTTTTTTTTTATGGTTCTTCCCTTATATGAATCTTATTTCCAGTTGGTACCAACTTTGCATGGAACACCACAAACCACTTCCTCTCTGCATCACTGTCTTGCTGCAGAGAAAAAATAATGTTGTTTAGGGCCGAAGATGTCTCAACATATTCTCCTACTGCATGATTCAATTTCTTTAGAAAACCAGGCAGTTTAACATAAACCTTTTGAAGTGCTGAAAAAAAAAACAATTCCAATAAAGGCTCCAATGCTACACCTAATGCGGTTAACCCTATTTTCATCCTTCATTTTTACAACCAAGTGGTCAGCTACAATTCCTCTGTGTCTTTTTAATGCATTTCTCCATTGTTTAAGACAAATCTCTCACGTATGCTGAATAGAGCTGAATAAGCTACTTTGTTACCTTCTGTTAGTTGAAATTTGTGAAAATAGCTATCATGATAGATTTTTATTGGCTGTGCCATTGTTTAATGCTTCCACTATGTCTTCTAGTCATACAAACTTGTGACAAAAACACTGGCAATACTGCAAACTGTAGAGAATAACAAGCAAGTGTGGCATTTCTGTAAAACTGTTTTAGACATCCTGCAACCCCTTGCATGTGATAAGTCTCTCAAACGTTATTATTCTGACACTGAGATTGCTAGATTTCAAAGAAAGAGTAACCAATGATAAGCAGTGCAAAGTCCGCCTTACACTGGAAGGATGCAAGATTAGACCAACTATTAAGAAAGCACATAAAAGCAAAGCATCTCATGTCTATGAACCTTGAAGGAAAAAAAGGACAAGAGCCGAAGAACTTAGCTGTTAATCTCAAGTAACTGTGATTTGGGTGAAATAATCTGAAGGACTGACTGGAAGACTTTTTAAATTATGTTGTCTACATTTTAAAGAACCTCTTGATTTGTGACATTATACTTCAGTTTCTGTTTATAGTCAGTTAGTGTTGTGATATGCATCCTTTTCTGTCCCTTGCTCTGGTCCTTTGATACTATAGTTCAAGTTTTGTGCCAAGCCTATGATGATGCAATTAAATCTGATTTTCTTATAATTCACTTTCTAAGATGGTTTATTTTCTGTCTTCTTTAAAAGATGCCTTTCCTATTCTTTTTCTTCAAAAAAATGTATAATTATATGTACATGACCAAGAAACTAATGCCTCTTCTCTGTCACTCCATTTAGTCTCCTTCTCTTTATTTAGGCTTTGTTGATTAGGCTGGTTTGACTGGGTAGTGGCAATTCACATGTGGGACGCATGCAGAAATGCTACACTGGTGTTACATAGGGTTAGACAAATAGACAAAAATGTGAGTTGCATTTAAGAAAGAAAGAAAGACGTCAAAGAACAAATAATCAGAATGGATAGACATTATATTGAATGGGAATAGCAGAAAATAAGACTGCAGTCAGCACACAGAACAATTGAAAACGGATGCAGTACAAAGCAATTAAATTATGTATTTATTTTTCTTAACTATTTGTAAACTGATTAAGTGGACTAATCTCTTTACTTTTTTTAATTATGATCCATTCAGCATGCACAAGCAGTGCATATTCACAGAATTTCATAGAATGATATACAAGTTGTAGCATGCATGTAGTAATTACTATTACAGAACAGTGCATGAGTCATAGAATACATATATTAATTAATACATGCTATAAATATATCTAAGACTGAACTCTAAGTTTATCAGGCACACATTGGTTCTAGCCTTAAAGTGCCAATCTGTAAATACTATAAACATATATAAGGTTGTCTTATATCTGTCATACAAAATTGGCAAATATACAAGTGACTCACACTAGTACAAACAATATGGAGCTTAGACTAGTACACACAGTATTTAAAATTGCATTTATAGGTCAAGACAAGGCTCTGATGCCATTTAAAAAATAGTAGTTAAAAATTAAGCATTTTAGGAAAACAGTGAAATTCGTATGAAAGCAATAGGCTAGATAACAGGTATAGGCTAGATGTTAAGTTGTCAATCTCGCCTTCATTCTTGCTTGATGGGTTCGGAGCCGATCCCTCGGCTCCGACTCGGCACTTGCTAAGCTCGAGAGTCACTTTTACCAGCTCGAGGCAGCCCCATATCCCATGATGCAAGGCGGTAAGTACCCAGATCTCGTTTGCCGCTTCGCTTATGAGGTCCTCCTTTTACCAGCTCCTGGTAAGTGATTCACTTTTTGAATATTTAAGCCCCTTTTTCTTAAAAAACCCTTAATTATTAGTTATTAGTTAATTATTTACATTTTGTGACAGAAAATCCCTGTCTTTTCTAATTTATTTTAGTCAAACTTTACCCATCCCATCCCCCCCCCCTGTTAGGGTGTGTGTGTTTTTTTATACAAATACCTTTTGGTATTTTATTTAAGTTAATTTTTTGACTGGTGTGTGTGTGTATTTGTGTTAAGCACCATGTCAAAGGAGAGGGTCTCAGGTTTTAAGAAGTGTGACTCGTGCTGTCAGAAGATGTCTCTGACAGACGGTCACACTTCTTGCCTGTATTGCCTGGGGCCTCTTCACCTGCAGGACTCCTGTGCTATTTGTCATTCCTTTAGCCAGAGAGTCCTGCAGGAAAGACGCAACAAACTGATCCTTAGGGGCCTTCTTAAGCCGGAGGGCTCTCCGGCTAAGTCGGCTCCATCTAAATCAGTTAAATCTTCCAAGGCCCAGGCTTCTGTGTCTAAGCCTGCGGCCTCGGCTCCGACTCATTCCGAGTCGAGATCGGCTCCGGCTGGAGCCGATTCTGGCTTAACAAAGCCTTCGGCACCGATGGCTATCGGTGCCGAATCTGTATCGACCACTTCGGTGTCGGCTCCGATCGGTTCCGACACCCATGTGGCACAGGCATCGGTGTCGGCTCCGATCGGCTCCGACACCGTTACTTTGGTGGCTGTATCGGCTCTGGCTGGAGCCGATACATCGAGGCTTCCTGTCGGCTCCGAGAAGTCGGCTCCGACAGGATCTATAGTATCGGCTCCAATGGCTCATTCCAGGAAGAGGTCGAGGTCTCCTTCCTTGGGGCCGATACTTTCGGCTCCGGCTTCACCTCTTCTTTCGGAACGGAGCCATCGGAGCCGATCTTCAAGGTCATCCAGACTGTCAGATCATGACCTAGAGAGAGTGGTCAGTAGATTACTTAAGTCACAGGTACTGGCCCAAATGTTACATAGTCCGTCTCAACAGACGACTGTTGGTCCACACCCCGTTACAGTTCCTCCTTCAACTCTACCCCAGAGCTTGGAGTTGGAGTCTTCGGGAATGGTTACTGCTACGGCTGGAGGACGGATACCCCCTTCTGTTCCTTCAGCCTCTACTCTTATCTCCTCTTCGAGACCTTCCTTAGAGGGATTCGGTGGTCGGGCTTCCATGGTCTCCTCCGAGGGGGTGAGTGGCATCGGACCCTTGTCCGAACCCGCTCTTCCCCTTGGAGCCTCGGCCTTGGTGAGCTCGGCTCCGACATCTGCCTCGGAGACTTCCCTTTCGGTGGTCCCTGGAGTTCCTAGCTCTTCGGAGCGGGTTCTCTCGGACCTGCCTGGGAGGGGAGCATTCGAGGTGATGAAGAGTGTACTGGCCACTGGTATCAGTCAGCAGTCTGTTCCGTAGCTCCTCCCTCTATAGTACCTGTTGACATCTCTGCCACTTCTCTTGCTACAGGACCCAGAGATCCTCCGCCTCAGGTTTCCCCATTGGGAATTTCCTCCTCTTCCGAGGATTCTCCTGATGTTTGGGAGATCCTCCTAGGAAGAGGACTTGTAAGAGGAAGCATGTAGACTCCCGAGTCTGTCACTTGGATACTGACTTTGATGAGTCAGAGGGATCCCCTAGATCCCCTCTGAGGATGTCTCCTTCTCAGACATCCTAGAACTCCTGAAACAGAGGGAAACTGGCCCACCAACAATCCCTCTGAGGATGAGTCAGTATACCTAGAGGCATTTGGATCTCGGCCCTCCACCTCCTGGGTGTCTCCGCCTTTCGACCCCCTTATGCAGGTTATTGCACAAAAGGCGTGGGCAGCTCCTGACTCTGTAGAGCCAGTCCCTAGGAGGCCTTCAAAATTTATCACTGCCCTGTGTGACAAGCAATTCCTCACTAAGGGTGTCCCCGCTGATGCCATGGTGGTGGCTGCGGCCACCAAAAAGGAACTTGCAGATCCTTCCGTGCCCGTCCATCCTCCTAATAAGGACTCTAGGACCATGGATAGGTACGGTAAGCGGATGTTTTCCTCAGCGACCTTTGCTTTCGCTGAATTACCTATGTCACTTCACCAGACTCCAGAGGGATATCCTTAAGGAGCTGGGTGAAGTAGTTCAGGATCCTACAGCTGCAGGGGCTCAAGAAAAATTGCTTCGCAGCTAGGAACCCTCAATTCCATTGCAAACCCCTCCATGCGGCTAATATCTTATGCTGCGGATGGAGCGAGTAGAGCCGCAGGGACAGGTGTGGCTCTTAGACGGCAAGCCTGGATGCGGCTATGTGATTTTGCGGATGCTTTAAGGCGTCCTTCACAAATTCTCCCTTTGATGGGTCAGCTTTGTTTGGCCCTCAGGTGAAGGAAACCTTGACCAGGTGCGAACAGGACGGCAAGACTCTTTCTGCTGTTGGAGTCCGTTTTTCCACCCCTTCTAGACCTTATCCCAAAGCACAGAAAGGTGGGAAAATGTGGTTCCGTAAATCCCAAGGAGTCACGCCGATTCACGTGGTCAGTTTACCCCTAGAGGCAGAGGGGTAACAACAACAGACGCTCTAGAGGCAGAGGGGGTCCGAAAAACCAGGGAAACAGGGAGCCTCTCTCTGACAAGCCCTTTCAGCATCCCTGAGGTGTTGCCAGGCTGTCCCTCCTTGGAGGCAGTCGGGGGAAGATTATCACTGTACCCAGAAGCCTGGCATTCCCTCACTCAAGACAGATGGGTACAGTCGATCATATCTAAGGGTTACATAATTCCTTTCGAGGAAAGTCCCTTCCCCTCAAGTTCCCTTCCAGACGTGCCACCCGGTCTAAGGGAGGTTGCAGAGTTAGAAGTCTCAAAACTACTGCAAAAAAGAGCCATTCAGCCAGTTACAATAGACCATTCAGAGCCCGGAATCTACTCAAGGTTCTTTTGGTCCCCAAAAGACGGGAGACTGGAGACCAATATTGGATCTCAGCAGACTCAACAAGTCTGTCAGGAAGACAAGATTCGAATGGTCACTCTTCAGTCAATTCTGCCCTTCTTACAGAAGGACAACTGGATGTGCTCAATAGATCTTCAGGATGCGTACTATCACATCAAAATTCACAGACGCTCCAGGAGATTTCTCCGCTTTCGGCTGGGGTCCAGTCATTTCCAGTTCAGAGCCCTGCCCTTTGGTCTCACTACAGCCCCAGAGTGTTCACCAAATGCATGGCAGTGGTCACGGCTCACCTGAGACGTCAAGGATTCCAGGTGTTTCCGTATCTCGACGACTGGCTCCTGTCAGCCACCACCAGGCATCAGCTTATACAAGCCAGGGATTACACAATAGACCTTTGTTCTCATTTGGGCATCTCAATCAACTTGAAAAGTCATCCTTATCGCCCTGCCAGTCTATTACCTTCATAGGCAAACTTAAACACTGTTCGGATGTCAGCTACCCTTACAGATCAAAGAGTTTCAGACATTCAGAGTCATGTCAGGATCATTCTGGCCAGCAAGAAAGTACAGGCCAGAATGGTTCTAAAGGTATTAGGTCTCATGGCTGCGGCCATTACTCTTCTTCCCTGGCTCGATTCTACATGCGCCTTCTTCAGTGGATGCTGTTCACACAATGGTCATACCAGCAACTTCCAATGCGTCACCAGATTCTGGTGACACAGACATGCAAAGAGCATCTTGCTTGGTGGATCACATCGCCTCAGGTTCACCAAGGCAGGTACTTTGTACCCCATCCCCGATAGCCACGGTCACCACGGATGCCTCCCTGATCGGGTGGGGGTCATTATCAGGGCAGGATGGTTCATGGGACGTGGCAGCCGTTCGAGTACCATCTGCACATAAATGTCCTGGAGATGAGAGCAGTGCTTTTAACGTTGCAAGCCCTCAACGACTTTCTTCCCATAGGGACAATTGCAGTCCACACAGACAACATGTCTGTAGTTTGGTATATCAACAAACAGGGCGGAACCAAGTCCTACCCCTTGTGTCGAGAAGCGCTCAGACTATGGCAATGGGCGATCTCCTCTCATCGGTTTCTGGTAGCAACGCATATCCCTGGGAAAACCAACATTGTAGCGGACAGATTGAGCAGAGCTATTCTCATGCCTCACGAGTGGTCTCTCAAGCAATCTATAGCGGAAGAGATTTTTCTGGAATGGGGTCGTCCATGTTGCGATCTTTTTGCTACTCCCCAAAACAGCAAATGCCCAGACTTCTTCAGCCTCTTCCCTCTATCAGGCCATCCCCCAAGAGACGCTCTGACCCAGGATTGGCCCCAGGGACTTCTTTATGCCTTCCTCCATTTCCTCTGATACCTCAGGTGATCCAGAAAGCTACCGCTTTGAGAGCCAAATTGATTCTCATTGCCCCTTACTGGCCTCGACAAGTTTGGTTCCCGTTCCTCCATCATCACCTTTTGGTGCAGCCGTGGCATCTGGACCCAGTGCCAGATCTTCTGATTCACCAATCGGGTCAGCTGCACCGGTCAATCCCTTCTCTCAACCTCACAGCATGGTTGCTCCACTTCCTTCCTTAGCCAGGCTTCCTTTGATCTCTAACCCAGTTAGAGACATCATAGTAGCTTCGCTAAAATCCTCTACCAGGAGGATTTATACAAGCAAATGGAAGCGTTTCTCTTATTGGGCTAAGGCCCAGAATATTGATCCTTTTACTGCCCCTGTTCAGGCAGTCCTGGACTTCTTAGCAGAGATTTTTCATGCAGGCTCCTCTTCTTCCACAGTCAGAGTTCAATTGGCTGCTATTTCCAATTTTCATGTCGGGATAGCAGATCATAATATTATGTCCCATAGGCTCTGCAGGGCCTTCTTGAAAGGAATTTTCCTACTAAAGCCTCCAATCGGGAATCCTCCTCCTCAGTGGGATCTAAATTTAGTGCTGACATCCTTGATTCTTCCCCTTCGAGCCAGCTGTTTCTTGTTCCCTGAAATATCTTTCGTGGAAAACTTTATTCCTAGTGGCTAGCACAACTGGCAGGGGGGTGTCTGAACTCCATGCTGCTTCGGTGCGACCCCTATTTGGTTTTTCACAAAGACAGAGTATCTTTGAGAACTAACCCAACCTTTTTACCTAAGGTCGCTTCAAAGAACAATTTGAATCAATCCATTGATCTCCTGTATTTTTCCTAACTATTCAGATAGAGCTGAACAAAAGCTACATTATCTTGATGTCCACCGTCAACTTAGATATTATTTGGACAGAACAAAAAATTTAGAAAATCTGATCAACTTTTTGTTTCCTATGCGGATAATAAAAAGGCCTTCCTGTTTCTAAAGTGACCTTGTCCAGATGGCTTTCTTCGGTCATCTCTGAAATTTATCGCTCAGGGGAAAACAGCTGTGCTCAAAACCTAAAGCACATTCAACTAGGAGCTTAGCTACTTCTACAGCTTTTCAAGCTAGACTTCCTTTGGACACTATTTGTGCAGCGGCCACTTGGGCTACTCCTCACACTTTTGTTTCCCATTACAAATTGGACTTGGCCTCCAGGGACAGAGCCAGTTTTGGCTCTACAGTCCTCAAGAGTTTGTTCCATTGAGCCACCCAGGATAGAGGTGCTAGGGACGCGGTCCCATCAAGCAAGAATGAAGGCGAGATTGACAACTTAACATTAAGAAGTTATGTACCTACCATAACGTTCCATGTTAGTTGTCTTCTCTCGCCTTCTTTCTTGCGACCCTCCCTCCTTCCCCCTGGCCTGGACAGACCTTGTTATCAGAAACTGTTATGCTGAAGACCATTCAGACCTGGTCCTTCTTCCATCTGTAAGTTTTCTTTCTTCCTTTGGGAAGTATTTTATGCTTGGTGCTATTGCCCTTTGTCAGCAAACGAGATCTGGGTACTTACCGCCTTGCATCATGGGATATGGGGCTGCCTCGAGCTGGTAAAAGTGACTCTCGAGCTTAGCAAGTGCCAAGTCGGAGCCGAGGGATCGGCTCCGAACCCATCAAGCAAGAAAGAAGGTGAGAGAAGACAACTAACATGGAACGTTATGGTAGGTACATAACTTCTTATTTTGTTACTTTCACTAGTACTAGTGCTCGGTAGTGAGTAGCACGGCTTACATTAGTTGCAAAGATTCATGAGCTGTTACATGCTTTACCAGCCTTGACATAACATTATATATATAAAACAGAACAAGCAGTTGACATAACATTACCAAAGAATTAACTAGGATTATTGAGCTATAGCAATTCAGGACTTAGTACACAATGGTGTTTTTTGAATGTTAGATGGTATTTGATTTTCCCAGCAGATCTACTTTTTTTTTACTTTCTTTATACTGATAGCCACATAGATTTATAAGGGCATATTATCTGTTTGTAAGTTTAGGCACATAGACCTACTACAATCTCAAATGACCAGTTACAGCACCCTATGACAAATTGTGTTGGTTCACATTCTGGAGTGACAGCTTGTGCACCATGTAGCTTGTCCTTTTTTAGTTATTATTTAAAATACAACTTTATTCAGTAGCTTTTGTTAAACTCCAAGTCAAAAAGTATAATTTTCATGCATGATACACTCAAGATTTCAACATTTGTAGATAATTACTAAATGGTAAACCCAGTGTCATATCCATTGCTAATTCAGTCTAATACAACATAACACAACTAAATATTTATAGATATTAAATATAACATATAATCAGTTAAGCATATAACACGTACTTCTTCCACATATTGCACATTCTTTTTTTAAATCATGTGCCTACAGCAAATGCTATTTTTTCTCCTTCTCTACTAAGTATAACATGATGACTGTCAAGTCATTTATTGTTTATCACTTCTTCTTCTTCTTCTTCCATTTTCTTGTTATAATCTTTTTAGCTCCCAACAGTACAAGAGTGAATAAAGCATGACTATATTTAACCCTTATAGTCTGCTTCCAAATTTAAAAGCATTTAATACCCGTCAATGACAATACTTTGACCTGGAAATTTTCTGATCCTCTAGCAAATCCCTCTTAAATACATGCATACTTTAGCACCCCAATTAATATATTCCAATTTGCCCTCTTGTCCTAATTTACATTGACAGTATACTTTGTTAACTACAGGAAACATTATATTTAATATTTTTGAGGGGGGTTATAGAAATATTTATGCAAGCATTTCCAGGTGAAAATTCTGCATTTCCTAGCTATAGTTGCATAAAAAGATACTATGCAAATGCCCTTCCAACATCTAACAGTCTTATGTTATCTGAATATTCTTTAAAATTGTTTGTAAATATTTTATAAGCCCTGCTAATTAACATAATATTAGAGGCCTGTGCTTTTCTGGATTTATTCAGAGTTAATAATATCTGGTATATCCATTTGTAACAGGTGGTTATGTCTTATCTGGTATTCGTATATCAACCCCAAATAGGTTCATAGGTAGGTACTAGGCTATCTGCTCAAAGGCATTTATAAGCCTAGCCAGAATGTGCTGGCTTTCGTTGCCCCCTTAGATTAGTTCCCTGTGCCTCTGTCCAGCAGAGCCACTGAAGTGATCCCCGGGGTAAACTTTCTGTGTCCCATCCACTCTTCAGGGTTTCTTTTGAAGAGTGTTAGCGAGGAGCTCTGCCTAATGTAGACTGGAATCTTTTTCCAAAGCATGGTTAGTCTCTGGGACAGGAATCTATCCCTCCAACACATCCTATTTATTGTTGTGGTGAGGTTTAGATCCCTAGAGCATGTGACTCGAGGGGATAAGGTTTTCTTTAGGTGGAGCATGTCCATCAATTCTGGGTTGGACATGGCCTTGTGTGTCAGGCAGAGATCACCTCTGATTAGGTGGCATGCAACTGAGTACAGCTGGAGTTTCTTCAGTTGAGCTGCATAGGGCATCTATTTGAGGCCAGTGATCCTCTTGGTGAGGTACTTCTATGGTCTTTCCAATTGTTGCAGGTGTCTTGTAACATACATCCAAAATGGAGCATTGTACTCTATGATGGGGCTGATGAGTGATGAGTAGAGGGGCACAGTGACCTCTTTTGATCTGGATGGAAACCCTTTTGTGGTTAGGTGGGCCATGTAGAAGGATTTTCTAACCACTTTGGCAATGTGATTATCAAAGGTGAGATTACTATCTACTTGGGTCCCCAGATCCCTTATTACATCTTCTGTATTTAGGGGACTACCACCTATGTGGTAGTTTGTGGGTACTTTGTTTTTTCCAAAGAGGATGACTACACACTTTTTGACATTTAGCTTGAGGCCATGATTTTGACACCAAGTATCCATCTCAGTGAGAACCTTTTGTAGGCTGTCTGTGTCAGCCAGAGAGTCAATTATACCCCTTAGTTTGCAGTCGTCTGCAAACCTGGTCAGCCATAGTCCTCCTGTGCTTGCCTGTACCTCTGAGAAGTATAAGCCAAACAGGAGGGGTCCTAGAACTGAGCCCTGGGGAATGCCACTTGTAATTGGTTTAGAGTCGGACCTAGCTCCCACAACTCTCACCATGTGGGTTCTGTCCATGAGCCAGTTGGCAACCCATCTTGTGATTTAGGGGTTTATGTTCAGGCTGGTGTGCTTGTCTATAATACCGGAATGGGGAATGGTGTTGAAGGCATTAGCAAGGTCTAGGTAGGCTGTGTGTACCACCTTTCCCTCATTTACAGCCTTGGTAACTGTCTCAAAGAAGTCCACTAGGTTCAGTAGGCATGATCTGCCCTTAACAAAGCCGAACTGGGTAGGGTCCAGTGTTTGGAGGTTCCCAATGTCTCCGTTAATGAGTTCCATGATGATGCGCTCCATACCCTTGCAGACCAAGCTAGTCAGGCTTATAGGGCGATAGTTCCTGGGGTCTGTTGTGGCTCCACCTTTGTGGAGCAGAATAACCATTGCTGTTCGCCACTCTATGGGTACATAGCTTGTGGAAAGGCTGAGTTTGAACAATGTGTTTAGGTGAGGGGTTAGTTTGTGTTTGAGCTCATGTAGGACCCAGCCTGGGACATCGTCTGGTCCCATTGATGCTGTGTTTTTGGCTTTGGAGAGGGCTGTTTTAACCTGAGTGTCTGTGATTTCAGGGACTCTACATTTTTCTGGTATGGTTATGGGCCCTTTTGAGAGTGAGAGGGGGGTGAAGTTTGCACTAAACTTGTCTGCCAGGATGTTGGCGATATCAGTCGGTTCAGTGTATTTTGTGCTATTCTGCACTAACTCTGAGAGGATCTGAGCATTGCCACTTAGACTCCTGGAATAGCTAAAGAATGCTTTGTCCTTATCTTTGGAGTCCTTGGCAATTTTTCTTTCAAAGCTCGCCTTAGATGATTTTATGAGGGATCATAGTTTCTTGCTGATACTGATCAGGGATGTCTTCCCTTCTTGGGATTTTACTTTTTTCTGTACTAGTTTCCTCCTTCTATTGTATAGCTTGTGTATGTCAGGAGTCCACCAGACTGGTTTCCCTTTCTTGGAGGAGTGAGTGTTGGTTTTGCTTGAGATGGCACAATCCATGCATTCTTGTAGGTGCCTGCAGAATGCATTAGTAAAGGATTTTGCAGCTTGGACAGCATTATCCTTCAGCATGGGGGCTTTGAAACTTTCCACCTCGGTCTTAAATAACGTGAAGTTTGCTTTTGAAAAGTTTTTCACAGTGGTTTCTTTGTCCAGGGGTGGGGGAGGAATGTGGATATCCAAAGTGATTTGTTTATGGTCATATCTAACCAGCAAGGGGTTGACCTCTGGTGTGGAAAACCGGTCGCCCATGTTGTTGATGACCAGGTCCAATATTTTGTCACATCTGGTGGTAGTGTTGACGAGTTGAACCATGGTGTTTGAGTTTATAAATTCTAGGAAATGTTGGGCAAGGGAGCTAGTACTTGAGTAGTTCTCCCAGTTAATGTTTGGTTAATTGAAATTACCCAATATCAGGGTGTTTGGTTGGACCTTTATGTTTCCCAATGTTTCCAGAAACGAGGAATGGGGGTCCTGGGACATGCTGGGTGATCTGTGGAAAGCTACAATTTGAATTGCAGTTTTGCCCGTTGTTAGTTGCATGTGGATGATCTCTGAAGCATCGTGCTGTGCCACTAACCTGGAGTTGTGGGTATCCTTGATGAATATGGATACGCCCTCAACTTTTGTATTTTGGTTTGGGTTCTGTGGCCGAAATGTAAGGTATGAGTTGTAGCCTGGTAGTGCTGGGGGGCTCTCTGGAGCCTTAAACCAGGTTTCTGTTACTGCACATATATCGATTTTCTCCATACTGAGGAGTGCCTCGAGTGCATGCATTTTGAGGTTTAGACTTCTAGCATTGAGTAGCATTACCCTTAGTTTTTTGTTACTTGTGCTATTTATGGCGGTGGGTTTGTCTTTTGAGGCTTGCCTAAAAAATGCACTATGGGGGTGGAAAGAGCCTTGGCCAGTATTCGAAAGCCTAAGGGTGACAGATGCAAGCCGTCCCTAGCGAAGCAGCGTGGCTTGTTGAACATGTCATCCCAGGTGGACAGACACTGGATCCACTTTGAATGACACCAGAAACTTAGCCAATTGTTGAAATCGAGAATTTTTTCTTCATACTGTGGTATTATTCTTGGTGAGGGCAGGATGCTACTAAGGGTCAGGGTCATACCGGCCTGGGCTATGTGATCAGAGAGCTCTTCCATATCTCTTTTCATGTAGTCCAGGGAGGTACAGCTCAGGTCATTCACACCAACATGGACAATGACAGAGTCATATTTGTACTTGTTCTGGAGTGACCTGAGTGCTTTTGATATGTGGCAGATACTGGCACCCAACAGGCAGCTAACAGTAACCTTCTCTTTGTTCAGCCTAGTGAGTGGGACGTCAGTGTGCCTGACTGTAGAGTCACCTATTACTAGTATGTTGGGTATGTTACTTTGCCTTAAGGGCTGTGATTGCATGGCACACTGGTTTTGTGAAATATGTGTTTCATGGTTTGTGTTGGGGGGTCGGAGGTTGCTTGGTTGTTTGCTTTGGAGGTCTCTGTTGGTTTTGCAGATTTTTATTTAGAGCCTCCAGGTATGTTTTCATGTATTTATGTGTGTTTTTTTCCTGTGCTGGTTTCATAGGTCTATGTGAGACTGGTGGTGTGATGCAGGTATTTCCCTTCTTCTCTTGACTGTCTGATCCAGTCTTGGATTGAGAGAGCTTAGCCTCTAGTTTGGCTGTATAACTGCATCTCTCGCATGTATTAGTGTTTGGTGGTAGGAGGAGAGGGTTGCCTGTGTACATGAGGCAGTTGTAACATTGCCTCAAAATGCTCAGATTCTCCAGTTGGACTGGAGAGTACACCTGATGCTTACTTCTGTCTTGCCTTTTTGTTTACCTTCTTTATACTGATAGCCACATTAATTTAGAAGGACATATTTTTATCTCTTAGTAAGCCAGTAAAAATAATGTCTTGTTCGTGTCCTGTAATCTGCCCCAGTATTTGCTTTAATTCTTTCATTTGTATCACAGGATGAATATATATATATATATATATATATATATATATATATATATATATATAGATAGATATAGATATATATCTATATATCTTCTTCTTCTTCATTTGGCTTTTCCCATTAGGGGTCACCACAGCAGAATAATAGTCCACAGAACAATCCTCTCTCTCTCTCTCTCTCTGTATATATATATATATATATATATCTATATATATATATATATATATACATATACACATACATATATATATATATATATATATATATATATATATACACATACACACATATATATATATATATATATATATATATATATATAGACAGATATGTGTATGTGTGTGTGTATTTACAAGCATAAGCCTGTTACCTCCCTAAACAGACCTCATGCTATCACAAATCTCCATCTCCCTTGGGTGTCAGAAAAGACGTCATCCAGCTGAATATTGCAATCTCTTTTAATTTATTTTACAACACTTTTTTTTCTTTCTTTTCTAAATTGTACTGAGTACCCTTCCATCTCTCTCACTATAATCAGTGTCTCGTGCTCTTGATTATTTAAAATTGTATCTTGCAGTAACAATAAGGGCCTCACTTTTATAAACTTTACACCAGTATTCTTTCTGTCTGTTGTTTTTGATTTCTCGTACCATTCACTCCTTAAACTGTCAATACGAAATGCCCTACGGCATTGCTGTGTCAATGCCGAACTCAGCCCAACCCTAAACAATGCAACCCTCATTTTATAACAGGTTTCAAACATGATAACATAATCAAAAAATGTATAACTATTCACAAATTATTCAAGCTTGCTTGTAGAAACAGATGCATCCCTCCTCTGTATTCAGCTTCTTATCTTTATCTATGTACAGCTATAATGCTGTTATGATCAGTCTAAGTGAAATCACGTTACACTTCTCCTACCCTCTAATATAATAAATTATATGAATGAAATGTTACCCTTAAAATCTAACTCTGTTGAAGCTGCACCTATCAATTTTGCTTCTTATATAAGTTCACCAATCACTAAGTACTTTATTAGCCATCCTTTATACCAATCACTAAGTACTTTATTAGCCATCCTTCATACCAATCACTAAGTACTTTATTAGCCGTGCTTTATATTTACTCTTCCTCCATTCTCTTCATCATTTTATGTTCTATTAAATATGGAAATACCTGCTCTGTAGTGTTTTTATCCACATGAATAATTGCTGTTTTTGTGGAGAATGGCCACCTCCCCAAAACATCTCTAGATTCTCATTAGTTCAAAGTTAACAATATAGTTGAATTATGCCTCATGTCACACCATGAAATGTATTTAAACAAAGCATTAGCTTATCATACTTAACTTATGTAGAATTGGCTCCGAGGTCTTCCTTGGGTGCTGCAGCCACTAGTTTATATGTTTTTTCTGATCGTTTTATACCCAAGTACAGTGAACCTTATCTGTTTCTTCAGTTATCAAAAACAATAGGACTCCTAAGTCCACAGTCCCTCTATTTTGGAGTTGGAGTTTGCAAGTGAACTCTCTTTTTCATATCATGGCCTCCAGAATGTAGCACCTTCTTGTAGATCCATCTTTGTACTTTTAACCACCCTTTCTTATCTGTATTCTACTTCTTAAAGGTGTAATATCAACTACTTGATTTATAAAACAGGTCTACCTGATAGAGTGAGTAAAAACAGCAGCTTATCATAATGGATTACTAAGGCAAATCATACTTACGAGAAGTAATACCACTATTTGCTATAAAACATTAAAACATTAAAAGGAAGTATGACCGCTTAATGGAATGCATTCTATATTCTGAAGAGCAAATCATGTACCCCTGTACTGTATATCTTAGACATTGCAATAGAAGTATAGGTTTTTGCATGATATTTTTAACATCTTTCCTAATTATTGTGGAGGAAGTAACCCTGCTTCTAAGGGGTAAATGCCTGAATTCAGTGGTAACTTAATGTTGAAGCTGGAAGATTCTTCCCCTCTGAGTATTCAGCCTGGTTCAGATTGAAGGTATAGCATCCTTTAAAAGGCTGTTAGAATCCTGAGTGCTTTAAGTAAAGTACCACCTTTAGGCCATCAATCAACAATTAACAATGCTGATGCAAGGTAAAGGGATCCTTTGGAGATACCATGTATTTTGTCCTTTTTATCCTGAGTTCTTTCATGCTTTTGTAGAATCTTCTGTGCTTACCTTCTCATGTATCATGTTGTCCTCGTGGATCCTTTGCAGGTCTCCCTAATACTAGCTCTGGTGCAATGTGAGTTTTCACTCTTGTATATTGACAGGTTTACTTAAACCTGTTTTTGACAAGACCACATCATTTTTGAGGTTTATATAAGATTACAATAATTGCCCGATAACTTATTTAGATACCACAATTATTAAAGGTTAGAGAGTATTTGTTTCTAATATTTTTAGAAAGCAACCTTCAGCAATTGTTATTTATACTACCATAGTAGTCACTCCCACTGTCAAAATTAAAAGCTTTCTTAAAGGGCAGTTTATTAGATTGTCAAGAATGGTTTCTGAAAACTTAATTTTTGAAAAATGTATTTATTTTCATTTATTTATTTGACATTTGTTTATCTGGAAAGTCCAACTCAGTTAGTAAGTGTCGATTTTCAGTGGAGGCCTGGGGAGAAAAGCTCCACAATCACAGTATTTCAAAAATCAAGCAGACATATTTTAAATCATGAAGTATCATGTTACACTACAAAACATCAAGTGCAGATGTTTTAAATCACAAAGTATCATGTTACACTACAAAACATCAAGTACAGATGTTTTAAATCACAAAGTATCATGTTACACTACAAAACATCAAGCACAAATGTTTTAAAATCACAAAGTATCATGTTACACTACAAAACATCAAGTGCAGATGTTTTAAAATCACAAAGTATCATGTTACACTACAAAACATCAAGTGCAGATGTTTTAAATCACAAAGTATCATGTTACACTACAAAACATCAAGCACAAATGTTTTAAAATCACAAAATATCATGTTACACTACAAAACATATGAGAGAAGAAATGTTGTAATGAGAAAAGCATAGAACATATGTTGCATAGTAGAGCGCAATGAAAAACAATAACATAAGTTGGAGAAAATATCTGAGGAGAAACACAGTAGTCATATTATTTGTTACATATATTAGTGTGTGACAAATAAGACCTGAGACAATTCTAATAAGATATTTAAAGATATATTAGAGATGCATGAATAGAGACAGTGAGGGGAAATTCAGTGGTGTCTTAGTATGAAAGATGGTGTTCATTTTATGTTTATAGAAGCAAGAAGGATGGAGAGAAGGAGGTGGGTAGGGTGTTTTCAGGTAGCTTAGGTGAGTAGGAAGGAAACAGAAAGAGGTACAGGAAAGGTCTGCAAGTTGAAGTGCATAAGGTAATGTGGTAAGAAAAACAAAAGGAGTATGAGGCTGGAGAGGGTTGTGAAGTGTGATTTAGGTTGAAGAGGGTGAATGAACTACAGTCAGTAAGTTCATTTAGGATTGGCACAGGAGTAGGTTCAAGACTTTGTAAAGTATTCTTTTAGTGAACATTTAAAGTTGGGTAGGTTAGAAGCGAGGAGTTCCATTTTTTTGCTATTGAGCATGAGTATAGGCTTTGTCCAGGGGGTTATTTGGATTATTTCTAGTGAGAAGTTGTTTGTTTTCTGATCTAAGTGTTCTTTTTGGGAAACACGTGTTGATTAAAGGGGTAAGAGCTGGGCAGGCTAATGGCTGTGTAACGTTTTATGTATTGTTATAAGCTGACTGTCGAAGAGGTGGAGGGGGAGTTCAAACCAACTAAGGGTATGTAGAGCTTTACAGAAAAAGGTAAAGGAGGATGAATTAGTAGCAAACTTGGAAATTTTGTTGTAGCAGCTTTCAAGTTTGTTTTTTATGGAGGATTGATTAGAACTGGTGATCCATAGAATAGGGAGTGCAGAAGGCAAATTTTGGCTAGAGCACATTTTGTGGATGTGCTCAGAAAATGTGGTACTTGGGGGGCGTGGCCAAGGATGAACACAGGATAGCAGCAGATTTCTTCAGCTCCACCAATTTCATTACATTGACAGGAATTAATTACTTAAAAAATTAATTTTTGAAGTAATTTTCTTTCTAAATATGTTTGTTTTATATAGTTCTTGAACTATATCTAAAAAAGAAAGGAAATCTTAATAATATTCCTGTCAGAAATTACTTTGGAAATTTTCCTGTCAGTTTATCAGTCTGAAATGAGTTCCAGTAAGACAAATTC